>NW_027394241.1:0-22292 GCF_030506205.2 Paramisgurnus dabryanus | reverse complement strand
GCAAAGATATCCATCTGGGCATTTTATAATGGCAGTCTATGGGATATGTTGCTAGGGTGCCCAAAAATGGTTGCTAGGGGCGTGGCTTAATAGCTATGGGGCGATCCTGAGAGACTGATTGGATGCCTGACTAAATTGAGCCCACCCCCATGTCTCTACGACACTCTAAAGTGAAGATATTCCATCTGGGACGCTTTTATTCCCTTATATGGGCATGTTCCCTGCCCCATTATAAGTCAATGGGGAAATTTGGGTGCCCCTTACACCCCAGGGGTGAAACTTACACCCCAATGTGATGTATGTTCTTACAGAGCCTGCCAGCCTCTTCAAATGTGGTAACCCACAAGTTTCTACAAATTTCTCGCTTGCAGCTATGACCCGTCAAAGTTTGTCGCAATGTTAAGTCAATGGAAAATTTGGGGTGTTTGAGCGCCCCGTTTAGGAATTCGGTAGGTCCCATCAGTTAGAAAAGTCATAGCAACAATCTACGTACCAGTCTTAAAAGTTTTGTAAAGTTTTGTGGGTGTAGCTTGAAAGCTCTAGGAGGAGTTACTGTGAGAAAAAGTTTGTACCAGAATAATAATAATAATAATAATAATAATAATAATAATAATAACTAGATAGGTACATTTCCTGAAGAAAATGTGAAGTGGTGCTTGCCGTGGCAAATTTCGGGGGAGAATATATGATTATACTCCAAGCCAAAAGTAAAACAATTCAACCCACATGTCTCTACGATATTCTAATGCGAAGATATAAGGCTTTGTTTATTCGGTTGCTAGGGTACTGTATTTGGTTGCTAGGGAGAAAATTGGCATCCACTAGTGATTACACTCCGAGTCACAAGTCAAACGGTCCAAACCCCGTGTCTCTACGATGTTCTGATGCGGAGATATAAGGGTTTGTTTACTCTGTTGCTAGGGTACTGTATTTGGTTGCTAGGGAAAAAATGGCATCCACTAGTGATTACCCTCCGAGTCATGAGTCAAACGGTCCAACCCCCGTGTCTCTACGATGTTCTGATGCGGAGATATAAGGCTTTGTTTACTCTGTTGCTAGGGTACTGTATTTGGTTGCTAAGGAAAAAAATGGCATCCACTAGTGATTACCCTCCGAGTCACGAGTCAAACGATCCAACCCCCGTGTCTCTACGATGTTCTGATGCGGAGATATAAGGCTTTGTTTACTCTGTTGCTAGGGTACTGTATTTGGTTGCTAGGGAAAAAATAGGCATCCCATAATGATTACACTCCGAGTCACGAGTCAAACGGTCCAACCCCCGTGTCTCTACGATGTTCTGATGCGGAGATAATGAAGCTAGCATGATTAGCATGAAGCGAGCATGATTAGCATGAAGCTAGCATGATTAGCATGAAGTTAGCATGATTACCATGAAGCTAACATGAAGCTAGCATGATTAACATTAAGCATGATTAACATTAGCATGATTACCATGAAGTTAGCATGAAGCTAACATGATTACCATGAAGTTAACATGAAGCTAGCATGATTAGCATGAAGCTAGCATGAAGCTAGCATGATGCTAACATGATTAGCATGAAGTTAGCATGAAGCTAGCATGATGCTAGCATGATTTGCATGATGCTACCACGATTAGCATGAAGCTAGCATGAAGCTACCATGATTAGCATGAAGTTAGCATGAAGCTACCATGATTAGCATGAAGTTAGCATGAAGCTAGCATGATTAGCATGAAGCTAGCATGATGCTAACATGATTAGCATGAAGCTAGCATGATTAGCATGAAGCTAGCATGATTAGCATGAAGCTAGCATGATTAGCATGAAGTTAGCATGATGCTAGCATGATGCTAACATGAAGTTAGCATTATTAGCATGAAGCTAACATGATTAGCATGAAGCTAGCATGATGCTAGTATGATTAGCATGAAGCTAGCATGATTAGCATGATGCTAACATGAAGCTAGCATGATTAGCATGAAGCTAACATGATTAGCATGAAGCTAGCATGATGCTAGCATGATTAGCATGAAGCTAGCATGATGGTAGCATGATTAGCATGAAGCTAGCATGAAGCTAGCATGATTAGCATGAAGCTAGCATGATGCTAGCATGAAGCTAGCATGATGCTAGCATGATTATCATGAAGCTAGCATGATGCTAGCATGATTAGCATGAAGTTAACATGATTAGCATGAAGCTAGCATGATGCTAGCATGATTAGCATGAAGCTAGCATGATGGTAACATGATTAGCATGAAGCTAGCATGAAGCTAGCATGATTTGCATGAAGCTAGCATGATGCTAGCATGATTAGCATGAAGCTAGCATGATTACCATGAAGCTAGCATGAAGCTAGAATGATTAGCATGAAGCTAACATGATTAGCATGAAGCTAGCATGATGTTAGCATGATTAACATGAAGCTAGCATGATTAGCATGATGCTAACATGAAGCTAGCATGATGCTAACATGAATTAGCATGAAGCTAGCATGAATTAGCATAAAGCTACCATTATGCTAACATGAATTAGCATGAAGCTAACATGAATTAGCATGAAGTTAGCATGATGCTAACATGAATTAACATAAAGCTAGCATGAAGCTAACATGAATTAGCATAAAGCTAGCATGATGTTAACATGAATTAGCATGAAGCTAGCACGATGCTAACATGAATTAGCATGAAGCTAGCACGATGCTAACATGAATTAGCATGAAGCTAGCACGATGTTATCATGAATTAGCATGAAGCTAGCACAATGCTAAAATGAAGAAGCATGAAGCTAGCATTATGTTAACATGAATTAGCATGAAGCTAGCATGATGCTAACATAAATTAGCATGAAGCTAGCATGATGCTAACATAAATAAGCATCAAGCTAGCATGATGCTAACATTATTTAGCATGAAGTTAGCAAGATATATTATGAAATTAGCATAAAGCTAGCATGAAACTAGCATGAAGCTAGTATGACCTAGCATGAAGCTAGCATGAAGCTAACATGACCCAAACACCCAACCCCCATGTCTCTATGATGTTCGGATCCAGAGATATAAGGCTTTGTTTATTCCGTTGCTAGGGTGTTCATATTTGGTTGCTAGGGGCGTGGCTTAACACCTCTTGGCATTAACTAGTGATTACCCTTCGAGTCACGAATAAAACGGTCCAACCCCCGTGTCGCTACGATGTTCTGATGCGGAGATATAAGGCTTTGTTTATTCAGTTGCTAGGGTGCTCAAATTTGGTTGCTAGGGGCGTGGCTTGGGAGTGGCCAATGATGTGCCCAATTGTTACACGCCTAGTCACAAGTAAAACGGTCCAACCCCCGTGTCTCTACGATGTTCTGATGCCGAGATATAACTGTTTGAATTTTATGTTGCTAGGGTGCTCAAAAGTGGTTGCTAGGGGCGTGGCTTAGTAAGTCTTTAAGGATCCTGAGAGACTGATTGGATGCTTGAGTAAAATGAGCCCACCCCCATGTCTCTATGACACTGTGGTGCAAAGATATCCATCTGGGCATTTTATAATGGCACTCTATGGGAGATGTTGCTAGGGTGCCCAAAATTGTTGCTAGGGGCGTGGCTTAATAGCTCTGGGATGATCCTGAGAGACTGATTGGATGCCCGAGTAAAATGAGCCCACCCACTTATCTCTACGACACTGTAAAGCAAAGATATCCCATCTGGAACGGTTTTATTCCCTTATATGGGCGTGTTCCCTGCCCCATTATAAGTCAATGGGAAATTTTGGGGGCCTCTTACACCCCAGGGGTACAACTTACACCCCATTGTGATCCATGTTCTTACAGAGTCTACCACCCTCTTCAAATTTAGTAACCCACATGTTTCTAAGGAATCCTCACTCGTACCTATAACCCGTCAAAATTTTTGCAATGGTAAGTCTATGGGATTTTGCCCCATTGACTTTTCATTGGGCATTTTTGGGCACCTCTTACACCCCAGGGGTACAACTTACACCCCACTGTGATCAATGTTTTTACAGAGCCTACCACCCTCTTCAAAAGTTGTAACCCACATGTTTCAACAAAATCCTTGAGAGGAGCTATGACTCGTCAAAGTTGGGCGCAATGTTAAGTCAATGGGATTTTTCGGGTGGTTTTTCGCCCCCCTTTCAGAAATCCTGCACCCGATCGCTTATAAAAGTCATAGCACACCTCTCCTCAATAATCCGGTCGATTTGAGCCCTCTTTCATGGGACTACGTTAAACCGTGCGGGACGAGTTACGCGCCGAAAAAGTGTCCAGAAAAAGAATAATAATAATAATAATAACTAGATAGGTACATTTCCTGAAGAAAATGTGAAGTGGTGCTTGCCGTGGCAAAATTCTCGGGACAATATATGATTATACTCCAACCCAAAAGTAAAACGTTCCAACCCACTATCCACTAGTGATTACATTCAGAGTCACGAGTTAAACGGTCCAACCCCTGTGTCTCTACGATGTTCTGATGCGGAGATATAAGGCTTTGTTTACACTGTTGCTAGGGTACTGTATTTGGTTGCTAGGGAAAAAATTGGCATCCACTGGTGATTACACTCTAAGTCACAAGTCAAACGGTCCAACCCCCGTGTCTCTACGATGTTCTGATGCGGAGATATAAGGGTTTGTTTACACTGTTGCTAGGGTACTGTATTTGGTTGCTAGGGAAAAAATTGGCATCCACTAGTGATTACATGCCGAGTCACGAGTAAAACGGTCCAACCCCCGTGTCTCTACGATGTTCTGATGCAGAGATATAAGGCTTTGTTTACACTGTTGCTAGGGTACTGTATTTGGTTGCTAGGGAAAAAAATTGGCATCCACTAGTGATTACATGCCGAGTCACGAGTAAAACGGTCCAACCCCCGTGTCTCTACGATGTTCTGATGCTGAGTTATAAGGCTTTGTTTACACTGTTGCTAGGGTACTGTATTTGGTTGCTAGGGAAAAAATTGGCATCCACTAGTGATTACATGCCAAGTCACGGGTAAAACGGTCCAACCCCCGTGTCTCTACGATGTTCTGATGCGGAGATATAAGGCTTTGTTTACACTGTTGCTAGGGTACTGTATTTGGTTGCTAGGGAAAAAATTGGCATCCACTGGTGATTACACTCTAAGTCACAAGTCAAACGGTCCAACCCCCGTGTCTCTACGATGTTCTGGTGCGGAGATATAAGGCTTTGTTTACTCTGTTGCTAGGGTACTGTATTTGGTTGCTAGGGAAAAAATTGGCATCCCATAATGATTACACTCTGAGTCACTAGTCAAACGGTCCAACCCCCGTGTCTCTACGATGTTCTGGTGCGGAGATATAAGGCTTTGTTTACTCTGTTGCTAGGGTACTGTATTTGGTTGCTAGGGAAAAAATTGGCATCCCATAATGATTACACTCTGAGTCACTAGTCAAACGGTCCAACCCCCGTGTCTCTACGATGTTCTGGTGCGGAGATATAAGGCTTTGTTTACTCTGTTGCTAGGGTACTGTATTTGGTTGCTAGGGAAAAAATTGGCATCCCATAATGATTACACTCCGAGTCACGAGTCAAACGGTCCAACCCCCGTGTCTCTACGATGTTCTGATGCGGAGATATAAGGCTTTGTTTACTCTGTTGCTAGGGTACTGTATTTGGTTGCTAGGGAAAAAATTGGCATCCCATAATGATTACACTCTGAGTCACTAGTCAAACGGTCCAACCCCCGTGTCTCTACGATGTTCTGGTGCGGAGATATAAGGCTTTGTTTACTCTGTTGCTAGGGTACTGTATTTGGTTGCTAGGGAAAAAAATGGCATCCCATAATGATTACACTCCGAGTCACAAGTCAAAAGGTCCAACCCCCGTGTCTCTACGATGTTCTGGTGCGGAGATATAAGGCTTTGTTTACTCTGTTGCTAGGGTACTGTATTTGGTTGCTAGGGAAAAAATTGGCATCCCATAATGATTACACTCTGAGTCACTAGTCAAACGGTCCAACCCCCGTGTCTCTACGATGTTCTGGTGCGGAGATATAAGGCTTTGTTTACTCTGTTGCTAGGGTACTGTATTTGGTTGCTAGGGAAAAAAATGGCATCCCATAATGATTACACTCCGAGTCACAAGTCAAAAGGTCCAACCCCCGTGTCTCTACGATGTTCTGATGTGGAGATATAAGGCTTTGTTTACTCTGTTGCTAGGGTACTGTATTTGGTTGCTAGGGAAAAAATTGGCATCCCATAATGATTACACTCTGAGTCACTAGTCAAACGGTCCAACCCCCGTGTCTCTACGATGTTCTGGTGCTGAGATATAAGGCTTTGTTTACTCTGTTGCTAGGGTACTGTATTTGGTTGCTAGGGAAAAAATTGGCATCCCATAATGATTACACTCCGAGTCACGAGTCAAACGGTCCAACCCCCGTGTCTCTACGATGTTCTGATGCGGAGATATAAGGCTTTGTTTACTCTGTTGCTAGGGTACTGTATTTGGTTGCTAGGGAAAAAATTGGCATCCCATAATGATTACACTCTGAGTCACTAGTCAAACGGTCCAACCCCCGTGTCTCTACGATGTTCTGGTGCGGAGATATAAGGCTTTGTTTACTCTGTTGCTAGGGTACTGTATTTGGTTGCTAGGGAAAAAAATGGCATCCCATAATGATTACACTCCGAGTCACAAGTCAAAAGGTCCAACCCCCGTGTCTCTACGATGTTCTGGTGCGGAGATATAAGGCTTTGTTTACTCTGTTGCTAGGGTACTGTATTTGGTTGCTAGGGAAAAAATTGGCATCCCATAATGATTACACTCTGAGTCATGAGTAAAACGGTCCAACCCCCGTGTCTCTACGACATTGTAAAGCAAAGATATCCCATCTGGAACTTTTTTATTCCCTTATATGGGCATGTTTCCTGCCCCATTATAAGTCAATGGGCATTTTCGGGTGCCTCTTACACCCCAGGGGTACAGCTTACACCCCTATGTGATGTATGTTCTTACAGAGTCTATCACCCTCTTCAAATGTTGTAACCTACATGTTTCTACAAAATCCTCAAGCGGAGCTATGACCCGTCAAAGTTCGGCCCAATGTTAAGTCGATGGGATTTTTCGGGTGGTTTTTTGCCCCCCTTTCGAAAATCCTTCACCCGATCGCTTATAAAAGTCATAGCACACCTCTCCTTAATAATCTGGTCGATTTGAGCCCTCTTTCATGGGACTGTGGCAAACCGTGCGGGACGAGTTACGCGCCGAAAAATGTGCAGACATAAGAATAAGATATAATAATAATAACTAGATAGGTACATTTCCTGAAGAAAATGTGAAGTGGTGCTTGCCGTGGCAAATTTCGGGGGACAATATATGATTATACTCCAAGCCAAAAGTAAAACAATTCAACCCACATGTCTTTACGATATTCTAATGCGAAGATATAAGGCTTTGTTTATTCGGTTGCTAGGGTACTGTATTTGGTTGCTAGGGAGGAAATTGGCATCCACTAGTGATTACACTCCGAGTCACAAGTCAAACGGTCCAAACCCCGTGTCTCTACGATGTTCTGATGCGGAGATATAAGGGTTTGTTTACTCTGTTGCTAGGGTACTGTATTTGGTTGCTAGGGAAAAAATGGCATCCACTAGTGATTACCCTCCGAGTCACGAGTCAAACGATCCAACCCCCGTGTCTCTACGATGTTCTGATGCGGAGATATAAGGCTTTGTTTACTCTGTTGCTAGGGTACTGTATTTGGTTGCTAGGGAAAAAATAGGCATCCCATAATGATTACACTCCGAGTCACGAGTCAAACGGTCCAACCCCCGTGTCTCTACGATGTTCTGATGCGGAGATAATGAAGCTAGCATGATTAGCATGAAGCGAGCATAATTAGCATGAAGCTAGCATGATTAGCATGAAGTTAGCATGAAGTTAGCATGATTACCATGAAGCTAACATGAAGCTAGCATGATTAACATTAAGCATGATTAACATTAGCATGATTACCATGAAGTTAACATGAAGCTAGCATGATTAGCATGAAGCTAGCATGAAGCTAGCATGATGCTAACATGATTAGCATGAAGTTAGCATGAAGCTAGCATGATGCTAGCATGATTTGCATGATGCTACCACGATTAGCATGAAGCTAGCATGAAGCTACCATGATTAGCATGAAGCTAGCATGAAGCTAGCATGATTAGCATGAAGCTAGCATGATGCTAACATGATTAGCATGAAGCTAGCATGAAGCTAGCATGAAGCTAGCATGATTAGCATGAAGCTAGCATGAAGCTAGCATGATTAGCATGAAGTTAGCATGATGCTAGCATGATGCTAACATGAAGTTAGCATTATTAGCATGAAGCTAACATGATTAGCATGAAGCTAGCATGATGCTAGTATGATTAGCATGAAGCTAGCATGATGTTAGCATGATTAGCATGAAGCTAGCATGATTAGCATGATGCTAACATGAAGCTAGCATGATGCTAGCATGATTAGCATGAAGCTAGCATGAAGCTAGCATGATGCTAGCATGATTAGCATGAAGCTAGCATGATGTTAGCATGAAGCTAGCATGATGTTAGCATTATTAGCATGAAGCTAGCATGAAGCTAGCATGATGCTAGCATGATTAGCATGAAGCTAGCATGATGCTAGCATGATTAGCATGAAGCTAGCATGATTAGCATGAAGCTAGCATGATGCTAGCATGATTAGCATGTAGCTAGCATGATGTTAGCATGATTAGCATGAAGCTAGCATGAAGCTAGCATGATGCTAGCATGATTAGCATGAAGTTAGTATGATGCTAGCATGATTAGCATGAAGCTAGCATGATTAGCATGAAGCTAGCATGATGCTAGCATGATTAGCATGTAGCTAGCATGAATCTAGCATGAAGCTAGCATGATGCTAGCATGATTAGCATGAAGCTAGCATGATGCTAGCATGATTAGCATGAAGCTAGCATGATTAGCATGAAGCTAGCATGATGCTAGCATGATTAGCATGAAACTAGCATGATTCTAGCATGATTAGCATGAAGCTAGCATGATGCTAGCATGATTAGCATGAAGCTAGCATGATGCTAGCATGATTAGCATGAAGCTAGCATGAAACTAGCAAGATTAGCATGAAGCTAGCATGAAGCTAGCATGAGAATAGCATGATTAGCATGAAGCTAGCATGATTTAACGTGAAGCTAGCATGATTAGCATGATGCTAGCATGATTAGCATTAAGCTAGCACTATTTAGCGTGCAGCTAACAAGATTTAACATGAAGTTAGCATGATTTAGCATGAAGTTAGCAAGATTTATTATGAAATTAGCATAAAGCTAGCATGAAACTAGCATGAAGCTAGTATGACTTAGCATGGAGCTAGCATGAAGCTAACATGACCCAAAGACCCAACCCCCATGTCTCTATGATGTTCAGATCCAGAGATATAAGGCTTTGTTTATTATGTTGCTAGGGTGCTCAAATTGGTTGCTAGGGGCGTGGTTTAATACCTCAGTAGGAATCCTAAGAGACTGATTGGATGCCTGAGTAAAATGAGCCCACCCCTATGTCTCTATGACACTCTGGTGTAAAGATATCCATCTGGGCTTTTTATAATGGTAGTCTATGGGAGATGTTGCTAGGGTACCCAAAATTGTTGCTAGGGGCGTGGCTTAATAGCTCTGGGGCGATCCTAAGAGACTGATTGGATGACTGAGTAAAATGAGCCCACCCCCATGTCTATACGACACTCTAAAGTGAAGATATTCCATCTGGGACGCTTTTACTCCCTTATATGGGCATGTTTCCTGCCCCATTATAAGTCAATGGGAAATTTTGGGGGCCTCTTACACCCCAGGGGTACAGCTTACACCTTAATGTGATGTATGTTCTTACAGAGCCTGTCAGCCTCCTTAAATGTGGTAAGCCACAAGTTTCTACAAGTTTCTCACTCGCAGCTATGGCCCGTCAAAGTTTGTCTCCATGTTAAGTAAATGGGAAATTTGGGGTGTTTGAGCGCCCCGTTTAGGAATTCGGAAGGTCCCATCAGTTAGAAAAGATATAGCACACTAAGTCAGACCAGTCTGAAGGTCCGTGGAAAATTTGGTGCATGTAGCTTGAAAGCTCTAGGACGAGTTAGTGTCCAAAATTTTGGGGTGCTAAGAAGAATAATAATAATAAGTTTAAAAGCAATAACAATATGTTGGCTTTTTCAAGCCAACATAACTAGATAGTAAAGTTTGAAGACAAACTTTATGTTGGCTTGAGAAAGCGTAGCCTGAACGTTTAAAACGGTTTGACATAAGTTTAGTTTAGTAGGCTATCTGGCTGTTAGTATGTTTAAGTATGAAGGTAGCATGATTTACCATGAAGCTAGCATGATGTTAGCATGATTAGAATGAAGCTAGCTTGATGCTAGCATGATTAGCATGAAGCTAGCATGATAAGCATGAAGCTAGCATGATGCTAGCATGATTAGCATGAAGCTAGCATGATGCTAGCATGATTAGCATGAAGCTAGCATGATTAGCATGAAGCTAGTATGATGCTAACATGATGTTAGCATGATTAGCATGAAGCTAGCATGATGCTAGCATGATTAGCATGAAGCTAGCATGATGCTAGCATGATTAGCATGAAGCTAGCATGAAGCTAGCATGATTAGCATGAAGCTAGCATGATGCTAGCATGATTTGCATGAAGCTAGCATGATGTTAGCATGATTAGCATGAAGCTAGCATGATGCTAGCATGATTAGCATGAAGCTAGCATGATGCTAGCATGATTAGCATGAAGCTAGCATGATGCTAGCATGATTTGCATGAAGCTAGCATGATGCTAGCATGATTAGCATGAAGCTAGCATGATGCTAGCATGATTAGCATGAAGCTAGCATGATGCTAGCATGATTAGCATGAAGCTAGCATGATGCTAGCATGATTTGCATGAAGCTAGCATGATGCTAGCATGATTAGCATGAAGCTAGCATGATGCTAGCATGATTAGCATGAAGCTAGCTTGATGCTAGCATGATTAGCATGAAGTTAGCATGATGTTAGCATGATTAGCATGAAGCTAGCATGATGCTAGCATGATTAGCATGAAGCTAGCATGATGCTAGCATGATTAGCATGAAGCTAGCATGATGCTAGCATGATTAGCATGAAGCTAGCATGATGCTAGCATGATTAGCATGAAGCTAGCATGAAGCTAGCATGATTAGCATGAAGTTAACATGAAGCTAGCATGATGCTAGTATGATTAGCATGAAGCTAACATGATGCTAGCATGATTAGCATGAAGCTAGCATGATGTTAGCATGATTAGCATGAAGCTAGCATGAAGTTAGCATGATTAGCATGAAGCTAGCATGAAGTTAGCATGATTAGCATGAAGCTAGCATGATGTTAGCATGATTAGCATGAAGCTAGCATGAAGCTAGCATGATTAGCAAGAAGCTAGCATGAAGCTAACATTTATTGCGTTGCTAGGGTACTAAGTTTGGTTGCTAGGGAGAAAATTGGCATCCCATAATGATCACCCTTCAAGCCACAAGTTAAACGGTCCAACCCCCGTGTCTCTACAATGTTCTGATGCGGAGATATAAGGCTTTGTTTATTCCGTTGCTAGGGTACTAAGTTTGGTTGCTAGGGAGAAAATTGGCATCCCATAATGATCACACTTCAAGCCACAAGTAAAACGGTCCAACCCCCGTGTCTCTATGATGTTCTGAAGCGGAGATATAAGGCTTTGTTTATTCCGTTGCTAGGGTACTAAGTTTGGTTGCTAGGGAAAAAATTGGCATCCCATAATGATTACACTTCAAGCCACAAGAAAAACGGTCCAACCCCTGTGTCTCTACGATGTTCAGATCCAGAGATATAAGGCTTTGTTTATTATGTTGCTAGGGTCTTCAAATTTTGTTGCTAGGGGCGTGGCTTAATACCTCAATAAGAATCCTAAGAGACTGATTGGATGCCTGAGTAAAATGAGCCCACCCCTATGTCTCTATGACACTCTGGTGCAAAGATATCCATCTGGGCTTTTTATAATGGTAGTCTATGGGAGATGTTGCTAGGGTACCCAAAATTGTTGCTAGGGGCGTGGCTTAATATCTCTGGGGTGATCCTAAGAGACTGATTGGATGCTTGAGTAAAATGAGCCCACCCCCATGTCTCTAAGACACTCTAAAGTGAAGATATTCCATCTGGGACGCTTTTTTTCCCTTTTATGGGCATATTTCCTGCCCCATTATAAGTCAATGGGAAAATTTGGGGGCCTCTTACACCCCAGGGGTACAGCTTACACCCCATTGTGAGGTATGTTCTTACACAGCCTGTCAGCCTCCTTAAATGTGGTAAGCCACAAGTTTCTACAAGTTTCTCACTCGCAGCTTTGACCCGTCAAAGTTTGTCTCAATGTTAAGTCAATGAAAATTTTGGGGTGTTTCAGCGCCCCGTTTAGGAATTCGGAAGGTCCCATCAGTTAGAAAAGATATAGCACACCTCGTCAGATCAGACCGAAAGTCTGTCCAAAGTTTGATGGCTGTAGCTTGAAAGCTCTAGGACGAGTTAGAGTTAGAAATTTTAGTCTCAGAAGAAAAAGAATAATAATAATAACTAGATAGAAAAGTTTGAAGACAAACTTTATGTTGGCTTGACAAAGCCTAGTCTGAACGTTTAAAACAGATTGAGAGAAATTTAAAACAAGTTTAGTTTAGGATTATAACTTTCCGTAAACATGATACCAAAAGTTACCATGTTAGCATGTTTAGCACTAAGTTAGCATGATGCTAACATGAATAAGCATGAAGCTAGCATGATGCTAACATGAATTAGCATGAAGCTAGCATGATGCAAACATGAATTAACATGAAGCTAACATGATGCTAACATGAATTAGCATGAAGCTAACATGATGCTAACATGAATTAGCATGAAGCTAGCATGATGCTAACATGAATTAGCATGAAGCTAGCATGATGCTAACATAAATTAGCATGAAGCTAGCATGATGCTAACATGAATTAGCATGAAGCTAGCATGATGCTAACATGAATTAGCATGAAGCTAGCATGATGCTAACATGAATTAGCATGAAGCTAGCATGATGCTAACATGAATTAGCATGAAGCTAAAATGATGCTAGCATGATTAGCATGAAGCTAGCACGATGCTAACATGAATTAGCATGAAGCTAGCACGATGATAACATGAATTAGCATGAAGCTAGCACGATGCTAACATGAATTAGCATGAAGCTAGCACGATGCTAGCATGATTAGCATGAAGCTAGCACGATGCTAGCATGATTAGCAGGAAGCTAGCACGATGCTAACATGAATTAGCATGAAGCTAGCACGATGCTAACATGAATTAGCATGAAGCTAGCACAATGCTAACATGAATTAGCATGAAGCTAGCACAATGCTTACATGAATTAGCATGAAGCTAGCACGATGCTAACATGAATTAGCATGAAGCTAGCATGAAGCTAACATGAATTAGCATGAAGCTAGCATGAAGCTAACATGAATTAGCATGAAGCTAGCATGATGCTAACATGAATTAACATGAAGTTAGCATGATGCTAACATGAATTAGTATGAAGCTCGCATGATGAGCATGAAGTTAGCAAGATTTATTATGAAATTAGCATAAAGCTAGCACGAAACTAGCATGAAGCTAGTATGACTTAGCATGGAGCTAGCATAAGGCTAACATGACCAAAAGACCCAACCCCCATGTCTCTATGATGTTCGGATCCAGAGATATAAGGCTTTGTTTATTATGTTGCTAGGGTGCTCATATTTGGTTGCTAGGGGCGTGGCTTAATACCTCAATAAGAATCCTCCGAGACTGATTGGATGCCTGAGTAAAATGAGCCCACCCCCATGTCTCTATGACACTGTAAAGCGAAGATATTCCATCTGGAACGTTTTTATCCCCTTATATGGGCATGTTTCCTGTCCCGTTACAAGTCAATGGGGAATTTTGGGTGCCTCTTACACCCCAAGGGTGAAACTTACACCCCAATGTGATGTATGTTCTTACAGAGCCTGCCAGCCTCTTCAAATGTGGTAACCCAGAAGTTTCTACAAAATTCTCGCTCGCAGCTAGAACCCATCAAAGTTTGTCCAATGTTAAGTCAATGGGACTTTCGGAATTTTAATGTCCCGTTTTAGGAATTCTGTAAGTCGGATCCCTTCAAAAAGATATAGCACACTTCTTCAGACCAGTTAGAATGTCCGTGGAAAATTTGGTGAATGTAGCTTGAAAGCTGTCGGACGAGTTAGCCGCAGAAATTTCGCTCAGAAGAAGAATAATAATAATAATAATAATAAGTTTAAATACAATATCAGTATGTTGGCTTTGTCAAGCCAACATAACTAGATAGTAAAGTTTGAAGACAAACTTTATGTTGGCTTGAGAAAGCGTAGCCTGAACGTTTAAAACGGTTTGACATAAGTTTAGTTTAGTAGGCTATCTGGCTGTTAGTATGTTTAAGTATGAAGGTAGCATGATTTACCATGAAGCTAGCATGATATTAGCATGATTAACATGAAGCTAGCATGATGCTAGCATGATTAGCATGAAGCTAGCATGATTAGCATGAAGCTAGCATGATGCTAGCATGATTAGCATGAAGCTAGCATGATGCTAGCATGATTAGCATGAAGCTAGCATGATGCTAGCATGATTAGCATGAAGCTAGCATGATGATTAGCATGAAGCTAGCATGATGCTAGCATGATTAGCATGAAGCTAGCATGATGCTAGCATGATTAGCATGAAGCTAGCATGAAGCTAGCATGATTAGCATGAAGCTAGCATGATGTTGGCATGATTAGCATGAAGCTAACATGATGCTGGCATGATTAGCATGAAGCTAGCATGATGCTAGCATGATTAGCATGAAGCTAGCTTGATGCTAGCATGATTAGCATGAAGCTAGCATGATGCTAGCATGATTAGCATGAAGCTAGCATGATGCTAGCATGATTAGCATGAAGCTAGCATGATGCTAGCATGATTAGCATGAAGCTAGCATGATGCTAGCATGATTAGCATGAAGCTAGCATGATTAGCATGAAGCTAGCATGATGCTAGCATGATTAGCATGAAGCTAGCATGATGCTAGCATGATTAGCATGAAGCTAGCATGATGCTAGCATGTTTGGCATGAAGCTAGCATGATGTTAGCATGATTAGCATGATGTTAGCATGATGTTAGCATGATTAGCATGAAGCTAGCATGATTAGCATGAAGCTAGCATGAAGCTAGCATGATTAGCATGAAGTTAGCATGAAGCTAGCATGAGGCTAGCATGATTAGCATGAAGCTAGCATGATGCTAGCATGATTAGCATGAAGCTAGCATGATGTTAGCATGATTAGCATGAAGCTAGCATGAAGTTAGCATGATTAGCATGAAGCTAGCATGATTAGCATGAAGCTAGAATGATGTTAGCATGATTAGCATGAAGCTAGCATGAAGCTAACATTTATTGCGTTGCTAGGGTACTAAGTTTGGTTGCTAGGGAGAAAATTGCCATCCCATAATGATTACACTTCAAGCCACAAGTAAAACGGTCCAACCCCTGTGTCTCTACGATGTTCAGATCCAGAGATATAAGGCTTTGTTTATTATGTTGCTAGGGTCTTGATATTTTGTTGCTAGGGGCGTGGCTTAATACCTCAATAAGAATCCTAAGAGACTGATTGGATGCCTGAGTAAAATGAGCCCACCCCTATGTCTCTATGACACTCTGGTGCAAAGATATCCATCTGGGCTTTTTATAATGGTAGTCTATGGGAGATGTTGCTAGGGTACCCAAAATTGTTGCTAGGGGCGTGGCTTAATAGCTCTGGGGTGATCCTAAGAGACTGATTGGATGCTTGAGTAAAATGAGCCCACCCCCATGTCTCTAAGACATTCTAAAGTGAAGATATTCCATCTGGGACGCTTTTATTCCCTTTTATGGGCATGTTTCCTGCCCCATTATAAGTCAATGGGAAATTTTGGGGGCCTCTTACACCCCAGGGGTACAGCTTACACCCCATTGTGAGGTATGTTCTTACACAGCCTGTCAGCCTCCTTAAATGTGGTAAGCCACAAGTTTCTACAAGTTTCTCACTCGCAGCTATGACCCGTCAAAGTTTGTCTCAATGTTAAGTCAATGGAAATTTTGGGGTGTTTCAGCGCCCCGTTTAGGAATTCGGAAGGTCCCATCAGTTAGAAAAGATATAGCACACCTCGTCAGATCAGACCGAAAGTCTGTCCAAAGTTTGATGGCTGTAGCTTGAAAGCTCTAGGACGAGTTAGAGTTAGAAATTTTAGTCTCAGAAGAAAAAGAATAATAATAATAACTAGATAGGTACATTTCCTGAGGAAAATGTGAGTGGTGCTTGCCGTGGCAAAATTCAAGGGACAATTTATGATTATACTCCATGCCAAAAGTAAAACGGTCCAACCCCCGTGTCTCTACGATGTTCTGATGCAGAGATATAAGGCTTTGTTTACTCTGTTGCTAGGGTACTGTATTTGGTTGCTAGGGAAAAAAATGGCATCCACTAGTGATTACCCTCCGAGTCACGAGTCAAACGGTCCAAACCCCGTGTCTCTACGATGTTCTGATGCGGAGATATAAGGCTTTGTTTACTCTGTTGCTAGGGTCCTGCATTTGGTTGCTAGGGAAAAAAATGGCACCCACTAGTGATTACCCTCCGAGTCATGAGTCAAACGGTCCAACCCCCGTGTCTCTACGATGTTCTGATGTGGAGATATAAGGCTTTGTTTACTCTGTTGCTAGGGTCCTGCATTTGGTTGCTAGGGGCGTGGCTTAACACCTCTTGGCATTAACTAGTGATTACCCTTCGAGTCACGAGTAAAACGGTCCAACCCCCGTGTCTCTACGATGTTCTGATGCGAAGATATAAGGCTTTGTTTATTCCGTTGCTAGGGTGTTCATATTTGGTTGCTAGGGGCGTGGCTTAACACCTCTTGGCATCCACTAGTGATTACCCTTCGAGTCACGAGTAAAACGGTCCAACCCCCGTGTCTCTACGATGTTCTGATGCGGAGATATAAGGCTTTGTTTACTCTGTTGCTAGGGTACTGTATTTGGTTGCTAGGGAAAAAAATGGTATCCACTAGTGATTACCCTCCGAGTCACGAGTCAAACGGTCCAACCCCCGTGTCTCTACGATGTTCTGATGCGGAGATATAAGGCTTTGTTTACTCTGTTGCTAGGGTACTGTATTTGGTTGCTATGGAAAAAAATTGCATCCACTAGTGATTACCCTCCGAGTCATGAGTCAAACGGTCCAACCCCCGTGTCTCTACGATGTTCTGATGCGGAGATATAAGGCTTTGTTTACTCTGTTGCTAGGGTACTGTATTTGGTTGCTAAGGAAAAAAATGGCATCCACTAGTGATTACCCTCCGAGTCACGAGTCAAACGGCCCAAACCCCATGTCTCTACGATGTTCTGATGCGGAGATATAAGGCTTTGTTTACTCTGTTGCTAGGGTACTGTATTTGGTTGCTAGGTAAAAAAATGGCATCCACTAGTGATTACCCTCCGAGTCATGAGTCAAACGGTCCAACCCCCATGTCTCTACAATGTTCTGATGTGGAGATATAAGGCTTTGTTTACTCTGTTGCTAGGGTACTGTATTTGGTTGCTAGGGGCGTGGCTTGGGAGTGGCCAATGATGTGCCCAGTGATTACACTCTGAGTCACAAGTAAAACGGTCCAACCCCCGTGTCTCTACGATGTTCTGATGCAGAGATATAAGGCTTTGTTTACTCTGTTGCTAGGGTACTGTATTTGGTTGCTAGGGGCGTGGCTTGGGAGTGGCCAATTATGTGCCCAGTGATTACACTCCGAGTCACAAGTAAAACGGTCCAAACCCCGTGTCTCTACGATGTTCTGATGCGGAGATATAAGGCTTTGTTTATTCGGTTGCTAGGGTGCTCAAATTTGGTTGCTAGGGGCGTGGCTTGGGAGTGGCCAATGATGTGCCCAATTGTTACACCCCTAGTCACAAGTAAAACGGTCCAACCCCCGTGTCTCTACGATGTTCTGATGCCGAGATATAACTGTTTGTATTTTATGTTGCTAGGGTGCTCAAAAGTGGTTGCTAGGGGCGTGGCTTAGTAAGTCGGTAAGGATCCTGAGAGACTGATTGGATGCCTGAGTAAAATGAGCCCACCCCTATGTCTCTATGACACTGTGGTGCAAAGATATCCATCCGGGCATTTTATAATGGCAGTCTATGGTATAGGTTGCTAGGGTGCCCAAAATGGTTGCTATGGTAACCTTACACCCCATTGTGGGGGACGTCCTGACAGAGTCTAGCACCCTCTTCAAATTTAGTAACCCACATGTTTCTATGAAATCCTGGCTCGGACCTATGACCCGTCAAAATTTTTGCAATGGTAAGTCTATGGGATTTTGCCTCATTGACTTTTCATTGGGGCACTTTTGGGCACCTCTTACACCCCAGGGGTACAACTTACACCCCATTGTGATCCATGTTCTTACAGAGCCTACCACCCTCTTCAAATGTTATAATCCACATGTTTCTACAAAATCCTCGAGCGGAGCTATGACTCGTCAAAGTTGGGCGCAATGTTAAGTCAATGGGATTTTTTGGGTGGTTTTTCGCCCCCCTTTCGGAAATCCTGCACCCGATCGCTTATAAAAGTCATAGCAGATTTCTCCTCAATAAGCCGGTCGATTTGAGCCCTAATTTATGGGTCTACGACAAAGCGTGCGGGACAAGTTACGCGCCGAAAAAGTGTCCAGAAAAAGAATAATAATAATAATAATAAGTATGCAAGATAGTAATAGTGATGCTTTGCATAAATGCAAGCACCACTAATAATAATAATAATAATAAGTTTAAGTGCAACAACAGTATGTTGGCTTTCTCAAGCCAACATAATAATAAGTTTAAGTGCAACAACAGTATGTTGGCTTTCTCAAGCCAACATAATAATAAGTTTAAGTGCAACAACAGTATGTTGGCTTTCTCAAGCCAACATAATGAATCTTTACTTTGTAGTTAGTCAGTACTGTTTGCCATGAATTTAGTCATTGTCAGACAAAAGCGTGATCATCTCTGCAAGTGAAGCCCAAATATATCACAGCAGCGTGACTAAAGGCTGGTAAGTCTGTCCCAATAGAGTGCTGCAGGGATGATATATTTTTGTAGGCCAAAGCCGAAAATAGCGGGACACTGGTTCCCATGACAAAAATCCAATTCATTTTACCCATAGACTTTTGGATTATTGAAAAAAATAAGCTTTGTATTTAACAAAAGTTTATGACACTTACTTATTTTTTCCATCAAGTTAATCTTCACAGATGAACACAACTTTCAACAATTTTTTTAGTTTAAATGCGTAACCTTTTAGGCTACAGTTGAACTACACTACGGTCTCTTGACATCAACGTCATCCACCAGGCTTTCAACTGCTCTTCCAACTTTATTAAACACATTTAAAACTGATAAGGAAATACTCTTGAATCTTAGTTGGGAATTGTGCTCATGTTGTGTTGTTTTTAAATCTGCATGCGTGATGACATTTAAATCTCGGAGACATGAATTTGATGATGTCTGCGTTACATCTGCAAGATTAGTGTTTGCTCATCTGCAATACTTCTCTACAGATACATCTGTAAGATGTCTGATAAAGATCTGGAGATCTGGAATACATCAGGGCTTCGTTCAGCCCCGACAAAACGTTGCACAACGTTTATTAAACAGAAACGGTGATGCATTGAACACCCTGTTGTGATGACGCAAGAGTTGCAACTACGGTAGCTGAGAGGCCATTCTTTGTGTTCTTTTTTAAATGTTTCTAAAGCCTGATGAAATCGTTATAAATGTGTGTTTAATACTGTAAAATACCCTCGATGTTACAATCACTGACCTTGCTGTCCAAAATGAAAGACAACATTCCAACTTGAACCCATTGAGAGAGCTGTCTCTTTACTATCGCGTGGTTTTATACATCTTGCCGCTGATTGGGCTGACATTTCTGACACACCCACCAAACAAGAGAAAACGCTTCTAAAACCTGTTGCATTCCGTTGCACACCGTTTCCAGGAAACATGTCGTTCAACCCGGAAACCGTAGCAAAACGTTGCGCACCGGTGTGAGATTGAACATGCCCCTGGTGTTAAAAACATCTGATAAAGGTCTTAAAAAGAGCTGTTTTACATATATTGTAAAAAAATACATCTTGTGAACTTTGTAAGATGTATAACTATTCGAAATTTGTTGTGATTAAAAACCATTGAAAACAATTCAAAACTATGATATATGTGTAGTCACACTTTACCTGTAATTTACAGAAATGTTCTATTGTCATTTTATTAAGCAGCACCTTGAAAGTTAAATCTGAGATGATTTTTAAACACTATTGAAGGAGTCAACATCTATTCTGTAAATAATTTTTAAAACATTTCTGAATTATTATTTTTTTAAATTAAATTAAAAACCTCCCAGGACATCTCCAGAGTAAAGAAAATAACTCATCTCACACTCAAACCACAACCCTGTTTATACTTCTTCCCTGAGGCAGACCCTACAGATCACTGTGTGCACGACTACAACATCCAGACACAAGAACTATTCTTTCCACAGGCCATCTGCACCTCCAACAGCAAACACAGCCACAAACAGAAACTGGAGATTATAGTTTGTGAACAAACTTTATGTTTGCTCGATAAAGCCTTATAACGGCTGAATGTGCATGCACGTCTGCCGGACCATAATCAGACTTATCAGTGTTGCTGTCTCAATTTTTTTTTATTAACTGTTATACAAGCGATACCTTAAAGGGACATTCCACTTTTTTGAAAATATGCATTTTCCAGCTCCCATTCTTACCGCTTTGGATTCCAATACGGTTAGAATAAAATGTTTGGATTCCAAAACGGTAAGAATCAAATGTTTAACTCTAGGGGAGCTGGAAAATGAGCATATTTAAAAAAAAGTGGAGTGTCCCTTTTAACAAATACAAATAAAGATCCAGGAATATAACTGAAAAGCACAATGAAATAGTTGTTCCTCAGGGATCCATATTGGGACCTCTCTTGTTTAGCTTATATGTAAATGACTTGGCATCAGTATGCACGGGGTGTGATGTTTATATATGCAGATGATGCTTTAATTTATGTTTATGCAAGGAACAAAGAACAAGCAGCTTCTAAACTTAGTTTAATAATGGTAAATGTAAATAAATGGCTTAATGATTCAAACTTGGTCCTTAATGTTAAGTTTTTCTCAAAGACATTTTGTTACTGACTGTGATCCCAAAGTCTATGTGTCTGGAGAGATCATTCAAGTGGTCTCTCACGTTAAGTATCTTGGTATTATCCTAGATGCCAGGATCCCATCCACCACCATCCACATCATCGGTCACTCCTACCACTCGTTCCCTCTTCCCTGAGTGTCCCATCACCATATCCCTTTAAATATCTCTCTGCTCCCTCCACTCCTTGTCTGGTCTCATCACTAATGGACAACTAGACTCACCCATACTACTTACCTTGGACTTACCTGTTATCCTTGTTTACCCTCCGGGAACCCTGCGATCTCCTCCTGCTAAAGAGACATTGTTATTTGACAACTAAGTGGATTACTTAACTTTACATATCCAGTTTTACTCACCAATTGTTTCTCTGCTTTAGTGTGTGTTTCAATAAAGAACTATATTACTTACCTTCAGTCTCCTTCCTGGCCCTGAGTGTGACACTGGATTCCACTCTATTCTTCAAAAAACAAGTGAAGAAAGTGTTGCAAATAGCACGCTCTGGCTAATTGACATACTACAGCAGCAACATTATATATAAATTCAGTGATTTAACATATTGCATGACAACCTGGTCTCAAGTTTAAAGGACACATGACTGAGTTATATTTTATTGTTTTATACGGTTGTCTTCGGTCTGCTTATGATGTTTGTGTGATTTTTACATCCAAAACATCAAAAGCCATAATTAATCGGCTATTTTGTACCCTGGTTTAGAGGCTGACTTAAAGAAGCATTTCACCCGTAGAAACATTAATCTTTATTGAAAGTGTGTCATATATGTAGTGGAAATGTAACTTAGATTTAGAATTTGGTGCCTATTTGTGGGGTGGATTCTTGATTTTTTTTTTTTAAGAAAAGTATTAAAGACTATTTTAAAGTATGCAGATGACAGTGTTATTGTTTCAGGGAAATGAGGTCATAGACCGATCATTTAAGGCGGAGTCCACGATGTTTGAAAAACGGTTTGGAAAAGGAGACGGGCCGACTACCAAAACACACTTA
>NW_027394240.1:0-35176 GCF_030506205.2 Paramisgurnus dabryanus | reverse complement strand
AAGGCATTTCACAGCTCAGAAAAAGCATTTTTCAAGCGATTTCAACATTTCAGGTTGGATTGTGACTTTTCATGCAAAAGTGCCCAATCATCGGCCAAAAATGCCTTCAGGAGCATTCTTATGATGAGAAATGTCGTTTATAAGGCATTTCCAGCTCAGAAAAGCATTTTTCAAGCGATTTCAACATTTCAGGTTGGATTGTTGACTTTTCATGCAAAAAGTGCCCAATTCGGTCAAAAATGCCTTCAGGAGCATTCTTATGATGAGAAATGTCGTTTAAAGGCATTTCCAGCTCAGAAAAGCATTTTTCAAGCGATTTCAACATTTCAGGTTGGATTTTGACTTTTCATGCAAAAGTGCCCAATTCGGCCTAAAAATGCCTTCAGGAGCATTCTTATGATGAGAAATGTCGTTTAAAGGCATTTCCAGCTCAGAAAAGCATTTTTCAAGCGATTTCAACATTTCAGGTTGGATTTTGACTTTTCATGCAAAAGTGCCCAATTCGGCCAAAAATGCCTTCAGGAGCATTCTTATGATGAGAAATGTCGTTTAAAAGGCATTTCCAGCTCAGAAAAGCATTTTTCAAGCGATTTCAACATTTCAGGTTGGATTTTGACTTTTCATGCAAAAGTGCCCAATTCGGCCAAAAATGCCTTCAGGAGCATTCTAATGATGAGAAATGTCGTTTAAAGGCATTTCCAGCTCAGAAAAGCATTTTTCAAGCGATTTCAACATTTCAGGTTGGATTTTGACTTTTCATGCAAAAGTGCCCAATTCGGCCTAAAATGCCTTCAGGAGCACTCTTATGATGATAAATGTCGTTTAAAGGCATTTCCAGCTCAGAAAAGCATTTTTCAAGCGATTTCAACATTTCAGGTTGGATTTTGACTTTTCATGCAAAAGTGCCCAATTCGGCCTAAAATGCCTTCAGGAGCATTCTTATGATGAGAAATTTGTTTAAAGGCATTTCCAGCTCAGAAAAGCATTTTTCAAGCGATTTCAACATTTCAGGTTGGATTTTGACTTTTCATGCAAAAGTGCCCAATTCGGCCAAAAATGCCTTCAGGAGCATTCTTATGATGAGAAATGTCGTTTAAAGGCATTTCCAGCTCAGAAAAGCATTTTTCAAGCGATTTCAACATTTCAGATTGGATTTTGACTTTTCATGCAAAAGTGCCCAATTAGGCCTAAAATGCCTTCAGGAGCATTCTTATGATGAAAAATGTCGTTTAAAGGCATTTCCAGCTCAGAAAAGCATTTTTCAAGCGATTTCAACATTTCAGGTTGGATTTTGACTTTTCATGCAAAAGTGCCCAATTCGGCCTAAAATGCCTTCAGGAGCATTCTTATGATGAGAAATTTGGTTTAAAGGCATTTCCAGCTCAGAAAAGCATTTTTCAAGCGATTTCAACATTTCAGGTTGGATTTTGACTTTTCATGCAAAAGTGCCCAATTCGGCCTAAAATGCCTTCAGGAGCATTCTTATGATGATAAATGTCGTTTAAAGGCATTTCCAGCTCAGAAAAGCATTTTTCAAGCGATTTTAACATTTCAGGTTGGATTTTGACTTTTCATGCAAAAGTGCCCAATTCGGCCTAAAATGCCTTCAGGAGAATTCTTATGATGAGAAATTTGGTTTAAAGGCATTTCCAGCTCAGAAAAGCATTTTCAAGCGATTTCAACATTTCAGGTTGGATTTTGACTTTTCATGCAAAAGTGCCCAATTCGGCCTAAAATGCCTTCAGGAGCACTCTTATGATGATAAATGTCGTTTAAAGGCATTTCCAGCTCAGAAAAGCATTTTTCAAGCGATTTCAACATTTCAGGTTGGATTTTGACTTTTCATGCAAAAGTGCCCAATTCGGCCAAAAATGCCTTCAGGAGCATTCTTATGATGAGAAATGTCGTTTAAAGGCATTTCCAGCTCAGAAAAGCATTTTTCAAGCGATTTTAACATTTCAGGTTGGATTTTGACTTTTCATGCAAAAGTGCCCAATTCGGCCTAAAATGCCTTCAGGAGCATTCTTATGATGAGAAATGTCGTTTAAAGGCATTTCCAGCTCAGAAAAGCATTTTTCAAGCGATTTCAACATTTCAGGTTGGATTTTGACTTTTCATGCAAAAGTGCCCAATTCGGCCTAAAATGCCTTCAAGAGCATTCTTATGATGAGAAATGACGTTTAAAGGCATTTCCAGCTCAGAAAAGCATTTTTCAAGCGATTTCAACATTTCAGGTTGGATTTTGACTTTTCATGCAAAAGTGCCCAATTCGGCCAAAAATGCCTTCAGGAGCATTCTTATGATGAGAAATTTGGTTTAAAGGCATTTCCAGCTCAGAAAAGCATTTTTCAAGCGATTTCAACATTTCAGGTTGGATTTTGACTTTTCATGCAAAAGTGCCCAATTCGGCCTAAAATGCCTTCAGGAGCATTCTTATGATGAGAAATGTCGTTTAAAGGCATTTCCAGCTCAGAAAAGCATTTTTCAAGCGATTTTAACATTTCAGGTTGGATTTTGACTTTTCATGCAAAAGTGCCCAATTCGGCCTAAAATGCCTTCAGGAGCATTCTTATGATGAGAAATTTGGTTTAAAGGCATTTCCAGCTCAGAAAAGCATTTTCAAGCGATTTCAACATTTCAGGTTGGATTTTGACTTTTCATGCAAAAGTGCCCAATTCGGCCTAAAATGCCTTCAGGAGCATTCTTATGATGAGAAATTTGGTTTAAAGGCATTTCCAGCTCAGAAAAGCATTTTTCAAGCGATTTCAACATTTCAGGTTGGATTTTGACTTTTCATGCAAAAGTGCCCAATTCGGCCAAAAATGCCTTCAGGAGCATTCTTATGATGAGAAATGTCGTTTAAAGGCATTTCCAGCTCAGAAAAGCATTTTTCAAGCGATTTCAACATTTCAGATTGGATTTTGACTTTTCATGCAAAAGTGCCCAATTAGGCCTAAAATGCCTTCAGGAGCATTCTTATGATGAAAAATGTCGTTTAAAGGCATTTCCAGCTCAGAAAAGCATTTTTCAAGCGATTTCAACATTTCAGGTTGGATTTTGACTTTTCATGCAAAAGTGCCCAATTCGGCCTAAAATGCCTTCAGGAGCATTCTTATGATGAGAAATTTGGTTTAAAGGCATTTCCAGCTCAGAAAAGCATTTTTCAAGCGATTTCAACATTTCAGGTTGGATTTTGACTTTTCATGCAAAAGTGCCCAATTCGGCCTAAAATGCCTTCAGGAGCATTCTTATGATGATAAATGTCGTTTAAAGGCATTTCCAGCTCAGAAAAGCATTTTTCAAGCGATTTTAACATTTCAGGTTGGATTTTGACTTTTCATGCAAAAGTGCCCAATTCGGCCTAAAATGCCTTCAGGAGAATTCTTATGATGAGAAATTTGGTTTAAAGGCATTTCCAGCTCAGAAAAGCATTTTCAAGCGATTTCAACATTTCAGGTTGGATTTTGACTTTTCATGCAAAAGTGCCCAATTCGGCCTAAAATGCCTTCAGGAGCACTCTTATGATGATAAATGTCGTTTAAAGGCATTTCCAGCTCAGAAAAGCATTTTTCAAGCGATTTCAACATTTCAGGTTGGATTTTGACTTTTCATGCAAAAGTGCCCAATTCGGCCAAAAATGCCTTCAGGAGCATTCTTATGATGAGAAATGTCGTTTAAAGGCATTTCCAGCTCAGAAAAGCATTTTTCAAGCGATTTTAACATTTCAGGTTGGATTTTGACTTTTCATGCAAAAGTGCCCAATTCGGCCTAAAATGCCTTCAGGAGCATTCTTATGATGAGAAATGTCGTTTAAAGGCATTTCCAGCTCAGAAAAGCATTTTTCAAGCGATTTCAACATTTCAGGTTGGATTTTGACTTTTCATGCAAAAGTGCCCAATTCGGCCTAAAATGCCTTCAAGAGCATTCTTATGATGAGAAATGACGTTTAAAGGCATTTCCAGCTCAGAAAAGCATTTTTCAAGCGATTTCAACATTTCAGGTTGGATTTTGACTTTTCATGCAAAAGTGCCCAATTCGGCCAAAAATGCCTTCAGGAGCATTCTTATGATGAGAAATTTGGTTTAAAGGCATTTCCAGCTCAGAAAAGCATTTTTCAAGCGATTTCAACATTTCAGGTTGGATTTTGACTTTTCATGCAAAAGTGCCCAATTCGGCCTAAAATGCCTTCAGGAGCATTCTTATGATGAGAAATGTCGTTTAAAGGCATTTCCAGCTCAGAAAAGCATTTTTCAAGCGATTTTAACATTTCAGGTTGGATTTTGACTTTTCATGCAAAAGTGCCCAATTCGGCCTAAAATGCCTTCAGGAGCATTCTTATGATGAGAAATTTGGTTTAAAGGCATTTCCAGCTCAGAAAAGCATTTTCAAGCGATTTCAACATTTCAGGTTGGATTTTGACTTTTCATGCAAAAGTGCCCAATTCGGCCTAAAATGCCTTCAGGAGCACTCTTATGATGATAAATGTCGTTTAAAGGCATTTCCAGCTCAGAAAAGCATTTTTCAAGCGATTTCAACATTTCAGGTTGGATTTTGACTTTTCATGCAAAAGTGCCCAATTCGGCCTAAAATGCCTTCAAGAGCATTCTTATGATGAGAAATGACGTTTAAAGGCATTTCCAGCTCAGAAAAGCATTTTTCAAGCGATTTCAACATTTCAGGTTGGATTTTGACTTTTCATGCAAAAGTGCCCAATTCGGCCTAAAATGCCTTCAAGAGCATTCTTATGATGAGAAATGACGTTTAAAGGCATTTCCAGCTCAGAAAAGCATTTTTCAAGCGATTTCAACATTTCAGGTTGGATTTTGACTTTTCATGCAAAAGTGCCCAATTCGGCCAAAAATGCCTTCAGGAGCATTCTTATGATGAGAAATGTCGTTTAAAGGCATTTCCAGCTCAGAAAAACATTTTTCAAGCGATTTCAACATTTCAGGTTGGATTTTGACTTTTCATGCAAAAGTGCCCAATTCGGCCTAAAATGCCTTCAAGAGCATTCTTATGATGAGAAATGACGTTTAAAGGCATTTCCAGCTCAAAAAAGCATTTTTCAAGCGATTTCAACATTTCAGGTTGGATTTTGACTTTTCATGCAAAAGTGCCCAATTCGGCCAAAAATGCCTTCAGGAGCATTCTTATGATGAGAAATGTCGTTTAAAGGCATTTCCAGCTCAAAAAAGCATTTTTCAAGCGATTTCAACATTTCAGGTTGGATTTTGACTTTTCATGCAAAAGTGCCCAATTCGGCCTAAAATGCCTTCAGGAGCATTCTTATGATGAGAAAAGTCGTTTAAAGGCATTTCCAGCTCAGAAAAGCATTTTTCAAGCGATTTCAACATTTCAGGTTGGATTTTGACTTTTCATGCAAAAGTGCCCAATTCGGCCTAAAATGCCTTCAGGAGCATTCTTATGGTGAGAAATGTCGTTTAAAGGCATTTCCAGCTCAGAAAAGCATTTTTCAAGCGATTTCAACATTTCAGGTTGGATTTTGACTTTTCATGCAAAAGTTTCCAATTCGGCCTAAAATGCCTTCAGGAGCATTCTTATGATGAGAAATGTCGTTTAAAGGCATTTCCAGCCCAGAAAAGCATTTTTCAAGCGATTTTAACATTTCAGGTTGGATTTTGACTTTCATGCAAAAGTGCCCAATTCGGCCAAAAATGCCTTCAGGAGCATTCTTATGATGAGAAATGTCGTTTAAAGGCATTTCCAGCTCAGAAAAGCATTTTTCAAGCGATTTCAACATTTCAGGTTGGATTTTGACTTTTCATGCAAAAGTTCCCAATTCGGCCTAAAATGCCTTCAGGAGCATTCTTATGATGAGAAATGTCGTTTAAAGGCATTTCCAGCTCAGAAAAGCATTTTTCAAGCGATTTCAACATTTCAGGTTGGATTTTGACTTTTCATGCAAAAGTGCCCAATTCGGCCTAAAATGCCTTCAGGAGCATTCTTATGATGAGAAATGTCGTTTAAAGGCATTTCCAGCTCAGAAAAGCATTTTTCAAGCGATTTCAACATTTCATGTTGGATTTTGACTTTTCATGCAAAAGTGCCCAATTCGGCCAAAAATGCCTTCAGGAGCATTCTTATGATGAGAAATGTCGTTTAAAAGGCATTTCCAGCTCAGAAAAGCATTTTTCAAGCGATTTCAACATTTCAGGTTGGATTTTGACTTTTCATGCAAAAGTGCCCAATTCGGCCTAAAATGCCTTCAGGAGCATTCTTATGATGAGAAATGTCGTTTAAAGGCATTTCCAGCTCAGAAAAGCATTTTCAAGCGATTTCAACATTTCAGGTTAAATTTTGACTTTTCATGCAAAAGTGCCCAATTCGGCCTAAAATGCCTTCAGGAGCATTCTTATGATGAGAAATGTCGTTTAAAGGCATTTCCAGCTCAGAAAAGCAGTTTTCAAGCGATTTCAACATTTCAGGTTGGATTGTGACTTTTCATGCAAAAGTGCCCAAATCGGCCAAAAATGCCTTCAGGAGCATTCTTATGATGAGAAATGTCGTTTAAAGGCATTTCCAGCTCAGAAAAGCATTTTTCAAGCGATTTCAACATTTCAGGTTGGATTGTGACTTTTCATGCAAAAGTGCCCAATTCGGTCAAAAATGCCTTCAGGAGCATTCTTATGATGAGAAATGTCGTTTAAAGGCATTTCCAGCTCAGAAAAGCATTTTTCAAGCGATTTCAACATTTCAGGTTGGATTTTGACTTTTCATGCAAAAGTGCCCAATTCGGCCTAAAATGCCTTCAGGAGCATTCTTATGATGAGAAATGTCGTTTAAAGGCATTTCCAGCTCAGAAAAGCATTTTTCAAGCGATTTCAACATTTCAGGTTGGATTTTGACTTTTCATGCAAAAGTGCCCAATTCGGCCAAAAATGCCTTCAGGAGCATTCTTATGATGAGAAATGTCGTTTAAAGGCATTTCCAGCTCAGAAAAGCATTTTTCAAGCGATTTCAACATTTCAGGTTGGATTTTGACTTTTCATGCAAAAGTGCCCAATTCGGCCAAAAATGCCTTCAGGAGCATTCTAATGATGAGAAATGTCGTTTAAAGGCATTTCCAGCTCAGAAAAGCATTTTTCAAGCGATTTCAACATTTCAGGTTGGATTTTGACTTTTCATGCAAAAGTGCCCAATTCGGCCTAAAATGCCTTCAGGAGCACTCTTATGATGATAAATGTCGTTTAAAGGCATTTCCAGCTCAGAAAAGCATTTTTCAAGCGATTTCAACATTTCAGGTTGGATTTTGACTTTTCATGCAAAAGTGCCCAATTCGGCCTAAAATGCCTTCAGGAGCATTCTTATGATGAGAAATTTGGTTTAAAGGCATTTCCAGCTCAGAAAAGCATTTTTCAAGCGATTTCAACATTTCAGGTTGGATTTTGACTTTTCATGCAAAAGTGCCCAATTCGGCCAAAAATGCCTTCAGGAGCATTCTTATGATGAGAAATGTCGTTTAAAGGCATTTCCAGCTCAGAAAAGCATTTTTCAAGCGATTTCAACATTTCAGATTGGATTTTGACTTTTCATGCAAAAGTGCCCAATTAGGCCTAAAATGCCTTCAGGAGCATTCTTATGATGAAAAATGTCGTTTAAAGGCATTTCCAGCTCAGAAAAGCATTTTTCAAGCGATTTCAACATTTCAGGTTGGATTTTGACTTTTCATGCAAAAGTGCCCAATTCGGCCTAAAATGCCTTCAGGAGCATTCTTATGATGAGAAATTTGGTTTAAAGGCATTTCCAGCTCAGAAAAGCATTTTTCAAGCGATTTCAACATTTCAGGTTGGATTTTGACTTTTCATGCAAAAGTGCCCAATTCGGCCTAAAATGCCTTCAGGAGCATTCTTATGATGATAAATGTCGTTTAAAGGCATTTCCAGCTCAGAAAAGCATTTTTCAAGCGATTTTAACATTTCAGGTTGGATTTTGACTTTTCATGCAAAAGTGCCCAATTCGGCCTAAAATGCCTTCAGGAGAATTCTTATGATGAGAAATTTGGTTTAAAGGCATTTCCAGCTCAGAAAAGCATTTTCAAGCGATTTCAACATTTCAGGTTGGATTTTGACTTTTCATGCAAAAGTGCCCAATTCGGCCTAAAATGCCTTCAGGAGCACTCTTATGATGATAAATGTCGTTTAAAGGCATTTCCAGCTCAGAAAAGCATTTTTCAAGCGATTTCAACATTTCAGGTTGGATTTTGACTTTTCATGCAAAAGTGCCCAATTCGGCCAAAAATGCCTTCAGGAGCATTCTTATGATGAGAAATGTCGTTTAAAGGCATTTCCAGCTCAGAAAAGCATTTTTCAAGCGATTTTAACATTTCAGGTTGGATTTTGACTTTTCATGCAAAAGTGCCCAATTCGGCCTAAAATGCCTTCAGGAGCATTCTTATGATGAGAAATGTCGTTTAAAGGCATTTCCAGCTCAGAAAAGCATTTTTCAAGCGATTTCAACATTTCAGGTTGGATTTTGACTTTTCATGCAAAAGTGCCCAATTCGGCCTAAAATGCCTTCAAGAGCATTCTTATGATGAGAAATGACGTTTAAAGGCATTTCCAGCTCAGAAAAGCATTTTTCAAGCGATTTCAACATTTCAGGTTGGATTTTGACTTTTCATGCAAAAGTGCCCAATTCGGCCAAAAATGCCTTCAGGAGCATTCTTATGATGAGAAATTTGGTTTAAAGGCATTTCCAGCTCAGAAAAGCATTTTTCAAGCGATTTCAACATTTCAGGTTGGATTTTGACTTTTCATGCAAAAGTGCCCAATTCGGCCTAAAATGCCTTCAGGAGCATTCTTATGATGAGAAATGTCGTTTAAAGGCATTTCCAGCTCAGAAAAGCATTTTTCAAGCGATTTTAACATTTCAGGTTGGATTTTGACTTTTCATGCAAAAGTGCCCAATTCGGCCTAAAATGCCTTCAGGAGCATTCTTATGATGAGAAATTTGGTTTAAAGGCATTTCCAGCTCAGAAAAGCATTTTCAAGCGATTTCAACATTTCAGGTTGGATTTTGACTTTTCATGCAAAAGTGCCCAATTCGGCCTAAAATGCCTTCAGGAGCACTCTTATGATGATAAATGTCGTTTAAAGGCATTTCCAGCTCAGAAAAGCATTTTTCAAGCGATTTCAACATTTCAGGTTGGATTTTGACTTTTCATGCAAAAGTGCCCAATTCGGCCTAAAATGCCTTCAAGAGCATTCTTATGATGAGAAATGACGTTTAAAGGCATTTCCAGCTCAGAAAAGCATTTTTCAAGCGATTTCAACATTTCAGGTTGGATTTTGACTTTTCATGCAAAAGTGCCCAATTCGGCCAAAAATGCCTTCAGGAGCATTCTTATGATGAGAAATGTCGTTTAAAGGCATTTCCAGCTCAGAAAAGCATTTTTCAAGCGATTTTAACATTTCAGGTTGGATTTTGACTTTTCATGCAAAAGTGCCCAATTCGGCCTAAAATGCCTTCAGGAGCATTCTTATGATGAGAAATGTCGTTTAAAAGCATTTCCAGCTCAGAAAAGCATTTTTCAAGCGATTTCAACATTTCAGGTTGGATTTTGACTTTTCATGCAAAAGTGCCCAATTCGGCCAAAAATGCCTTCAGGAGCATTCTTATGATGAGAAATGTCGTTTAAAGGCATTTCCAGCTCAGAAAAGCATTTTTCAAGCGATTTCAACATTTCAGGTTGGATTTTGACTTTTCATGCAAAAGTGCCCAATTCGGCCTAAAATGCCTTCAGGAGCATTCTAATGATGAGAATTGTCGTTTAAAGGCATTTCCAGCTCAGAAAAGCATTTTTCAAGCGATTTCAACATTTCAGGTTGGATTTTGACTTTTCATGCAAAAGTGCGCAATTCGGCCAAAAATGCCTTCAGGAGCATTCTTATGATGAGAAATGTCGTTTAAAGGCATTTCCAGCTCAGAAAAGCATTTTTCAAGCGATTTCAACATTTCAGGTTGGATTTTGACTTTTCATGCAAAAGTGCCCAATTCGGCCTAAAATGCCTTCAGGAGCATTCTTATGATGAGAAATGTCGTTTAAAGGCATTTCCAGCTCAGAAAAGCATTTTTCAAGCGATTTTAACATTTCAGGTTGGATTTTGACTTTTCATGCAAAAGTGCCCAATTCGGCCTAAAATGCCTTCAAGAGCATTCTTATGATGAGAAATGACGTTTAAAGGCATTTCCAGCTCAGAAAAGCATTTTTCAAGCGATTTCAACATTTCAGGTTGGATTTTGACTTTTCATGCAAAAGTGCCCAATTCGGCCAAAAATGCCTTCAGGAGCATTCTTATGATGAGAAATGTCGTTTAAAGGCATTTCCAGCTCAGAAAAGCATTTTTCAAGCGATTTCAACATTTCAGGTTGGATTTTGACTTTTCATGCAAAAGTGCCCAATTCGGCCTAAAATGCCTTCAGGAGCATTCTTATGATGAGAAATGTCGTTTAAAGGCATTTCCAGCTCAGAAAAGCATTTTTCAAGCGATTTCAACATTTCAGGTTGGATTTTGACTTTTCATGCAAAAGTGCCCAATTCGGCCTAAAATGCCTTCAGGAGCATTCTTATGATGAGAAATGTCGTTTAAAGGCATTTCCAGCTCAGAAAAGCATTTTTCAAGCGATTTCAACATTTCATGTTGGATTTTGACTTTTCATGCAAAAGTGCCCAATTCGGCCAAAAATGCCTTCAGGAGCATTCTTATGATGAGAAATGTCGTTTAAAGGCATTTCCAGCTCAGAAAAGCATTTTTCAAGCGATTTCAACATTTCAGGTTGGATTTTGACTTTTCATGCAAAAGTGCCCAATTCGGCCTAAAATGCCTTCAGGAGCATTCTTATGATGAGAAATGTCGTTTAAAGGCATTTCCAGCTCAGAAAAGCATTTTTCAAGCGATTTCAACATTTCAGGTTAAATTTTGACTTTTCATGCAAAAGTGCCCAATTCGGCCTAAAATGCCTTCAGGAGCATTCTTATGATGAGAAATGTCGTTTAAAGGCATTTCCAGCTCAGAAAAGCATTTTTCAAGCGATTTCAACATTTCAGGTTGGATTGTGACTTTTCATGCAAAAGTGCCCAAATCGGCCAAAAATGCCTTCAGGAGCATTCTTATGATGAGAAATGTCGTTTAAAGGCATTTCCAGCTCAGAAAAGCATTTTTCAAGCGATTTCAACATTTCAGGTTGGATTGTGACTTTTCATGCAAAAGTGCCCAATTCGGTCAAAAATGCCTTCAGGAGCATTCTTATGATGAGAAATGTCGTTTAAAGGCATTTCCAGCTCAGAAAAGCATTTTTCAAGCGATTTCAACATTTCAGGTTGGATTTTGACTTTTCATGCAAAAGTGCCCAATTCGGCCTAAAATGCCTTCAGGAGCATTCTTATGATGAGAAATGTCGTTTAAAGGCATTTCCAGCTCAGAAAAGCATTTTTCAAGCGATTTCAACATTTCAGGTTGGATTTTGACTTTTCATGCAAAAGTGCCCAATTCGGCCAAAAATGCCTTCAGGAGCATTCTTATGATGAGAAATGTCGTTTAAAGGCATTTCCAGCTCAGAAAAGCATTTTTCAAGCGATTTCAACATTTCAGGTTGGATTTTGACTTTTCATGCAAAAGTGCCCAATTCGGCCAAAAATGCCTTCAGGAGCATTCTAATGATGAGAAATGTCGTTTAAAGGCATTTCCAGCTCAGAAAAGCATTTTTCAAGCGATTTCAACATTTCAGGTTGGATTTTGACTTTTCATGCAAAAGTGCCCAATTCGGCCTAAAATGCCTTCAGGAGCACTCTTATGATGATAAATGTCGTTTAAAGGCATTTCCAGCTCAGAAAAGCATTTTTCAAGCGATTTCAACATTTCAGGTTGGATTTTGACTTTTCATGCAAAAGTGCCCAATTCGGCCTAAAATGCCTTCAGGAGCATTCTTATGATGAGAAATTTGGTTTAAAGGCATTTCCAGCTCAGAAAAGCATTTTTCAAGCGATTTCAACATTTCAGGTTGGATTTTGACTTTTCATGCAAAAGTGCCCAATTCGGCCAAAAATGCCTTCAGGAGCATTCTTATGATGAGAAATGTCGTTTAAAGGCATTTCCAGCTCAGAAAAGCATTTTTCAAGCGATTTCAACATTTCAGATTGGATTTTGACTTTTCATGCAAAAGTGCCCAATTCGGCCTAAAATGCCTTCAGGAGCATTCTTATGATGAAAAATGTCGTTTAAAGGCATTTCCAGCTCAGAAAAGCATTTTTCAAGCGATTTCAACATTTCAGGTTGGATTTTGACTTTTCATGCAAAAGTGCCCAATTCGGCCTAAAATGCCTTCAGGAGCATTCTTATGATGAGAAATTTGGTTTAAAGGCATTTCCAGCTCAGAAAAGCATTTTTCAAGCGATTTCAACATTTCAGGTTGGATTTTGACTTTTCATGCAAAAGTGCCCAATTCGGCCTAAAATGCCTTCAGGAGCATTCTTATGATGAGAAATGTCGTTTAAAGGCATTTCCAGCTCAGAAAAGCATTTTTCAAGCGATTTCAACATTTCAGGTTGGATTTTGACTTTTCATGCAAAAGTGCCCAATTCGGCCTAAAATGCCTTCAGGAGCATTCTTATGATGAGAAATTTGGTTTAAAGGCATTTCCAGCTCAGAAAAGCATTTTTCAAGCGATTTCAACATTTCAGGTTGGATTTTGACTTTTCATGCAAAAGTGCCCAATTCGGCCTAAAATGCCTTCAGGAGCATTCTTATGATGAGAAATGTCGTTTAAAGGCATTTCCAGCTCAGAAAAGCATTTTTCAAGCGATTTTAACATTTCAGGTTGGATTTTGACTTTTCATGCAAAAGTGCCCAATTCGGCCTAAAATGCCTTTCAGGAGCATTCTTATGATGAGAAATTTGGTTTAAAGGCATTTCCAGCTCAGAAAAGCATTTTCAAGCGATTTCAACATTTCAGGTTGGATTTTGACTTTTCATGCAAAAGTGCCCAATTCGGCCTAAAATGCCTTCAGGAGCACTCTTATGATGATAAATGTCGTTTAAAGGCATTTCCAGCTCAGAAAAGCATTTTTCAAGCGATTTCAACATTTCAGGCTGGATTTTGACTTTTCATGCAAAAGTGCCCAATTCGGCCAAAAATGCCTTCAGGAGCATTCTTATGATGAGAAATGTCGTTTAAAGGCATTTCCAGCTCAGAAAAGCATTTTTCAAGCGATTTTAACATTTCAGGTTGGATTTTGACTTTTCATGCAAAAGTGCCCAATTCGGCCTAAAATGCCTTCAGGAGCATTCTTATGATGAGAAATGTCGTTTAAAGGCATTTCCAGCTCAGAAAAGCATTTTTCAAGCGTTTTCAACATTTCAGGTTGGATTTTGACTTTTCATGCAAAAGTGCCCAATTCGGCCTAAAATGCCTTCAAGAGCATTCTTATGATGAGAAATGACGTTTAAAGGCATTTCCAGCTCAGAAAAGCATTTTTCAAGCGATTTCAACATTTCAGGTTGGATTTTGACTTTTCATGCAAAAGTGCCCAATTCGGCCTAAAATGCCTTCAGGAGCATTCTTATGATGAGAAATTTGGTTTAAAGGCATTTCCAGCTCAGAAAAGCATTTTCAAGCGATTTCAACATTTCAGGTTGGATTTTGACTTTTCATGCAAAAGTGCCCAATTCGGCCTAAAATGCCTTCAGGAGCACTCTTATGATGATAAATGTCGTTTAAAGGCATTTCCAGCTCAGAAAAGCATTTTTCAAGCGATTTCAACATTTCAGGTTGGATTTTGACTTTTCATGCAAAAGTGCCCAATTCGGCCTAAAATGCCTTCAAGAGCATTCTTATGATGAGAAATGACGTTTAAAGGCATTTCCAGCTCAGAAAAGCATTTTTCAAGCGATTTCAACATTTCAGGTTGGATTTTGACTTTTCATGCAAAAGTGCCCAATTCGGCCAAAAATGCCTTCAGGAGCATTCATATGATGAGAAATGTCGTTTAAAGGCATTTCCAGCTCAGAAAAGCATTTTTCAAGCGATTTTAACATTTCAGGTTGGATTTTGACTTTTCATGCAAAAGTGCCCAATTCGGCCTAAAATGCCTTCAGGAGCATTCTTATGATGAGAAATGTCGTTTAAAAGCATTTCCAGCTCAGAAAAGCATTTTTCAAGCGATTTCAACATTTCAGGTTGGATTTTGACTTTTCATGCAAAAGTGCCCAATTCGGCCAAAAATGCCTTCAGGAGCATTCTTATGATGAGAAATGTCGTTTAAAGGCATTTCCAGCTCAGAAAAGCATTTTTCAAGCGATTTTAACATTTCAGGTTGGATTTTGACTTTTCATGCAAAAGTGCCCAATTCGGCCTAAAATGCCTTCAAGAGCATTCTTATGATGAGAAATGACGTTTAAAGGCATTTCCAGCTCAGAAAAGCATTTTTCAAGCGATTTCAACATTTCAGGTTGGATTTTGACTTTTCATGCAAAAGTGCCCAATTCGGCCAAAAATGCCTTCAGGAGCATTCTTATGATGAGAAATGTCGTTTAAAGGCATTTCCAGCTCAGAAAAGCATTTTTCAAGCGATTTCAACATTTCAGGTTGGATTTTGACTTTTCATGCAAAAGTGCCCAATTCGGCCTAAAATGCCTTCAGGAGCATTCTTATGATGAGAAATGTCGTTTAAAGGCATTTCCAGCTCAGAAAAGCATTTTTCAATCGATTTCAACATTTCAGGTTGGATTTTGACTTTTCATGCAAAAGTGCCCAATTCGGCCTAAAATGCCTTCAGGAGCATTCTTATGATGAGAAATGTCGTTTAAAGGCATTTCCAGCTCAGAAAAGCATTTTTCAAGCGATTTCAACATTTCATGTTGGATTTTGACTTTTCATGCAAAAGTGCCCAATTCGGCCAAAAATGCCTTCAGGAGCATTCTTATGATGAGAAATGTCGTTTAAAGGCATTTCCAGCTCAGAAAAGCATTTTTCAAGCGATTTCAACATTTCAGGTTGGATTTTGACTTTTCATGCAAAAGTGCCCAATTCGGCCTAAAATGCCTTCAGGAGCATTCTTATGATGAGAAATGTCGTTTAAAGGCATTTCCAGCTCAGAAAAGCATTTTTCAAGCGATTTCAACATTTCAGGTTAAATTTTGACTTTTCATGCAAAAGTGCCCAATTCGGCCTAAAATGCCTTCAGGAGCATTCTTATGATGAGAAATGTCGTTTAAAGGCATTTCCAGCTCAGAAAAGCATTTTTCAAGCGATTTCAACATTTCAGGTTGGATTGTGACTTTTCATGCAAAAGTGCCCAAATCGGCCAAAAATGCCTTCAGGAGCATTCTTATGATGAGAAATGTCGTTTAAAGGCATTTCCAGCTCAGAAAAGCATTTTTCAAGCGATTTCAACATTTCAGGTTGGATTGTGACTTTTCATGCAAAAGTGCCCAATTCGGTCAAAAAATGCCTTCAGGAGCATTCTTATGATGAGAAATGTCGTTTAAAGGCATTTCCAGCTCAGAAAAGCATTTTTCAAGCGATTTCAACATTTCAGGTTGGATTTTGACTTTTCATGCAAAAGTGCCCAATTCGGCCTAAAATGCCTTCAGGAGCATTCTTATGATGAGAAATGTCGTTTAAAGGCATTTCCAGCTCAGAAAAGCATTTTTCAAGCGATTTCAACATTTCAGGTTGGATTTTGACTTTTCATGCAAAAGTGCCCAATTCGGCCAAAATGCCTTCAGGAGCATTCTTATGATGAGAAATGTCGTTTAAAGGCATTTCCAGCTCAGAAAAGCATTTTTCAAGCGATTTCAACATTTCAGGTTGGATTTTGACTTTTCATGCAAAAGTGCCCAATTCGGCCAAAAATGCCTTCAGGAGCATTCTAATGATGAGAAATGTCGTTTAAAAGGCATTTCCAGCTCAGAAAAGCATTTTTCAAGCGATTTCAACATTTCAGGTTGGATTTTGACTTTTCATGCAAAGTGCCCAATTCGGCCTAAAATGCCTTCAGGAGCACTCTTATGATGATAAATGTCGTTTAAAGGCATTTCCAGCTCAGAAAAGCATTTTCAAGCGATTTCAACATTTCAGGTTGGATTTTGACTTTTCATGCAAAAGTGCCCAATTCGGCCTAAAATGCCTTCAGGAGCATTCTTATGATGAGAAATTTGGTTTTAAAGGCATTTCCAGCTCAGAAAAGCATTTTTCAAGCGATTTCAACATTTCAGGTTGGATTTTGACTTTTCATGCAAAAGTGCCCAATTCGGCCAAAAATGCCTTCAGGAGCATTCTTATGATGAGAAATGTCGTTTTAAAGGCATTTCCAGCTCAGAAAAGCATTTTTCAAGCGATTTCAACATTTCAGATTGGATTTTGACTTTTCATGCAAAAGTGCCCAATTCGGCCTAAAATGCCTTCAGGAGCATTCTTATGATGAAAAATGTCGTTTTAAAGGCATTTCCAGCTCAGAAAAGCATTTTTCAAGCGATTTCAACATTTCAGGTTGGATTTTGACTTTTCATGCAAAAGTGCCCAATTCGGCCTAAAATGCCTTCAGGAGCATTCTTATGATGAGAAATTTGGTTTAAAGGCATTTCCAGCTCAGAAAAGCATTTTTCAAGCGATTTCAACATTTCAGGTTGGATTTTGACTTTTCATGCAAAAGTGCCCAATTCGGCCTAAAATGCCTTCAGGAGCATTCTTATGATGAGAAATGTCGTTTAAAGGCATTTCCAGCTCAGAAAAGCATTTTTCAAGCGATTTCAACATTTCAGGTTGGATTTTGACTTTTCATGCAAAAGTGCCCAATTCGGCCTAAAATGCCTTCAGGAGCATTCTTATGATGAGAAATTTGGTTTAAAGGCATTTCCAGCTCAGAAAAGCATTTTTCAAGCGATTTCAACATTTCAGGTTGGATTTTGACTTTTCATGCAAAAGTGCCCAATTCGGCCTAAAATGCCTTCAGGAGCATTCTTATGATGAGAAATGTCGTTTAAAGGCATTTCCAGCTCAGAAAAGCATTTTTCAAGCGATTTTAACATTTCAGGTTGGATTTTGACTTTTCATGCAAAAGTGCCCAATTCGGCCTAAAATGCCTTTCAGGAGCATTCTTATGATGAGAAATTTGGTTTAAAGGCATTTCCAGCTCAGAAAAGCATTTTCAAGCGATTTCAACATTCAGGTTGGATTTTGACTTTTCATGCAAAAGTGCCCAATTCGGCCTAAAATGCCTTCAGGAGCACTCTTATGATGATAAATGTCGTTTAAAGGCATTTCCAGCTCAGAAAAGCATTTTTCAAGCGATTTCAACATTTCAGGCTGGATTTTGACTTTTCATGCAAAAGTGCCCAATTCGGCCCAAAAATGCCTTCAGGAGCATTCTTATGATGAGAAATGTCGTTTTAAAGGCATTTCCAGCTCAGAAAAGCATTTTTCAAGCGATTTTAACATTTCAGGTTGGATTTTGACTTTTCATGCAAAAGTGCCCAATTCGGCCTAAAATGCCTTCAGGAGCATTCTTATGATGAGAAATGTCGTTTAAAGGCATTTCCAGCTCAGAAAAGCATTTTTCAAGCGTTTTCAACATTTCAGGTTGGATTTTGACTTTTCATGCAAAAGTGCCCAATTCGGCCTAAAATGCCTTCAAGAGCATTCTTATGATGAGAAATGACGTTTTAAAGGCATTTCCAGCTCAGAAAAGCATTTTTTCAAGCGATTTCAACATTTCAGGTTGGATTTTGACTTTTCATGCAAAAGTGCCCAATTCGGCCTAAAATGCCTTCAGGAGCATTCTTATGATGAGAAATTTGGTTTTAAAGGCATTTCCAGCTCAGAAAAGCATTTTCAAGCGATTTCAACATTTCAGGTTGGATTTTGACTTTTCATGCAAAAGTGCCCAATTCGGCCTAAAATGCCTTCAGGAGCACTCTTATGATGATAAATGTCGTTTAAAGGCATTTCCAGCTCAGAAAAGCATTTTTCAAGCGATTTCAACATTTCAGGTTGGATTTTGACTTTTCATGCAAAAGTGCCCAATTCGGCCTAAAATGCCTTCAAGAGCATTCTTATGATGAGAAATGACGTTTAAAGGCATTTCCAGCTCAGAAAAGCATTTTTCAAGCGATTTCAACATTTCAGGTTGGATTTTGACTTTTCATGCAAAAGTGCCCAATTCGGCCAAAAATGCCTTCAGGAGCATTCATATGATGAGAAATGTCGTTTAAAGGCATTTCCAGCTCAGAAAAGCATTTTTCAAGCGATTTTAACATTTCAGGTTGGATTTTGACTTTTCATGCAAAAGTGCCCAATTCGGCCTAAAATGCCTTCAGGAGCATTCTTATGATGAGAAATGTCGTTTAAAAGCATTTCCAGCTCAGAAAAGCATTTTTCAAGCGATTTCAACATTTCAGGTTGGATTTTGACTTTTCATGCAAAAGTGCCCAATTCGGCCAAAAATGCCTTCAGGAGCATTCTTATGATGAGAAATGTCGTTTAAAGGCATTTCCAGCTCAGAAAAGCATTTTTCAAGCGATTTCAACATTTCAGGTTGGATTTTGACTTTTCATGCAAAAGTGCCCAATTCGGCCTAAAATGCCTTCAGGAGCATTCTAATGATGAGAATTGTCGTTTAAAGGCATTTCCAGCTCAGAAAAGCATTTTTCAAGCGATTTCAACATTTCAGGTTGGATTTTGACTTTTCATGCAAAAGTGCGCAATTCGGCCAAAAATGCCTTCAGGAGCATTCTTATGATGAGAAATGTCGTTTAAAGGCATTTCCAGCTCAGAAAAGCATTTTTCAAGCGATTTCAACATTTCAGGTTGGATTTTGACTTTTCATGCAAAAGTGCCCAATTCGGCCTAAATGCCTTCAGGAGCATTCTTATGATGAGAAATGTCGTTTAAAGGCATTTCCAGCTCAGAAAAGCATTTTTCAAGCGATTTTAACATTTCAGGTTGGATTTTGACTTTTCATGCAAAAGTGCCCAATTCGGCCTAAAATGCCTTCAAGAGCATTCTTATGATGAGAAATGACGTTTAAAGGCATTTCCAGCTCAGAAAAGCATTTTTCAAGCGATTTCAACATTTCAGGTTGGATTTTGACTTTTCATGCAAAAGTGCCCAATTCGGCCAAAAATGCCTTCAGGAGCATTCTTATGATGAGAAATGTCGTTTAAAGGCATTTCCAGCTCAGAAAAGCATTTTTCAAGCGATTTCAACATTTCAGGTTGGATTTTGACTTTTCATGCAAAAGTGCCCAATTCGGCCTAAAATGCCTTCAGGAGCATTCTTATGATGAGAAATGTCGTTTAAAGGCATTCCAGCTCAGAAAAGCATTTTTCAAGCGATTTCAACATTTCAGGTTGGATTTTGACTTTTCATGCAAAAGTGCCCAATTCGGCCTAAAATGCCTTCAGGAGCATTCTTATGATGAGAAATGTCGTTTAAAGGCATTTCCAGCCCAGAAAAGCATTTTTCAAGCGATTTCAACATTTCATGTTGGATTTTGACTTTTCATGCAAAAGTGCCCAATTCGGCCAAAAATGCCTTCAGGAGCATTCTTATGATGAGAAATGTCGTTTAAAGGCATTTCCAGCTCAGAAAAGCATTTTTCAAGCGATTTCAAACATTTCAGGTTGGATTTTGACTTTTCATGCAAAAGTGCCCAATTCGGCCTAAAATGCCTTCAGGAGCATTCTTATGATGAGAAATGTCGTTTAAAGGCATTTCCAGCTCAGAAAAGCATTTTTCAAGCGATTTCAACATTTCAGGTTAAATTTTGACTTTTCATGCAAAAGTGCCCAATTCGGCCTAAAATGCCTTCAGGAGCATTCTTATGATGAGAAATGTCGTTTAAAGGCATTTCCAGCTCAGAAAAGCATTTTTCAAGCGATTTCAACATTTCAGGTTGGATTGTGACTTTTCATGCAAAAGTGCCCAAATCGGCCAAAAATGCCTTCAGGAGCATTCTTATGATGAGAAATGTCGTTTAAAGGCATTTCCAGCTCAGAAAAGCATTTTTCAAGCGATTTCAACATTTCAGGTTGGATTGTGACTTTTCATGCAAAAGTGCCCAATTCGGTCAAAAATGCCTTCAGGAGCATTCTTATGATGAGAAATGTCGTTTAAAGGCATTTCCAGCTCAGAAAAGCATTTTTCAAGCGATTTCAACATTTCAGGTTGGATTTTGACTTTTCATGCAAAAGTGCCCAATTCGGCCTAAAATGCCTTCAGGAGCATTCTTATGATGAGAAATGTCGTTTAAAGGCATTTCCAGCTCAGAAAAGCATTTTTCAAGCGATTTCAACATTTCAGGTTGGATTTTGACTTTTCATGCAAAAGTGCCCAATTCGGCCAAAAATGCCTTCAGGAGCATTCTTATGATGAGAAATGTCGTTTAAAGGCATTTCCAGCTCAGAAAAGCATTTTTCAAGCGATTTCAACATTTCAGGTTGGATTTTGACTTTTCATGCAAAAGTGCCCAATTCGGCCAAAAATGCCTTCAGGAGCATTCTAATGATGAGAAATGTCGTTTAAAGGCATTTCCAGCTCAGAAAAGCATTTTTCAAGCGATTTCAACATTTCAGGTTGGATTTTGACTTTTCATGCAAAAGTGCCCAATTCGGCCTAAAATGCCTTCAGGAGCACTCTTATGATGATAAATGTCGTTTAAAGGCATTTCCAGCTCAGAAAAGCATTTTTCAAGCGATTTCAACATTTCAGGTTGGATTTTGACTTTTCATGCAAAAGTGCCCAATTCGGCCTAAAATGCCTTCAGGAGCATTCTTATGATGAGAAATTTGGTTTAAAGGCATTTCCAGCTCAGAAAAGCATTTTTTCAAGCGATTTCAACATTTCAGGTTGGATTTTGACTTTTCATGCAAAAGTGCCCAATTCGGCCAAAAATGCCTTCAGGAGCATTCTTATGATGAGAAATGTCGTTTAAAGGCATTTCCAGCTCAGAAAAGCATTTTTCAAGCGATTTCAACATTTCAGATTGGATTTTGACTTTTCATGCAAAAGTGCCCAATTCGGCCTAAAAATGCCTTCAGGAGCATTCTTATGATGAAAAATGTCGTTTAAAGGCATTTCCAGCTCAGAAAAGCATTTTTCAAGCGATTTCAACATTTCAGGTTGGATTTTGACTTTTCATGCAAAAGTGCCCAATTCGGCCTAAAATGCCTTCAGGAGCATTCTTATGATGAGAAATTTGGTTTAAAGGCATTTCCAGCTCAGAAAAGCATTTTTCAAGCGATTTCAACATTTCAGGTTGGATTTTGACTTTTCATGCAAAAGTGCCCAATTCGGCCTAAAATGCCTTCAGGAGCATTCTTATGATGAGAAATGTCGTTTAAAGGCATTTCCAGCTCAGAAAAGCATTTTTCAAGCGATTTTAACATTTCAGGTTGGATTTTGACTTTTCATGCAAAAGTGCCCAATTCGGCCTAAAATGCCTTTCAGGAGCATTCTTATGATGAGAAATTTGGTTTAAAGGCATTCCAGCTCAGAAAAGCATTTTCAAGCGATTTCAACATTTCAGGTTGGATTTTGACTTTTCATGCAAAAGTGCCCAATTCGGCCTAAAATGCCTTCAGGAGCACTCTTATGATGATAAATGTCGTTTAAAGGCATTTCCAGCTCAGAAAAGCATTTTTCAAGCGATTTCAACATTTCAGGCTGGATTTTGACTTTTCATGCAAAAGTGCCCAATTCGGCCAAAAATGCCTTCAGGAGCATTCTTATGATGAGAAATGTCGTTTAAAGGCATTTCCAGCTCAGAAAAGCATTTTTCAAGCGATTTTAACATTTCAGGTTGGATTTTGACTTTTCATGCAAAAGTGCCCAATTCGGCCTAAAATGCCTTCAGGAGCATTCTTATGATGAGAAATGTCGTTTTAAAGGCATTTCCAGCTCAGAAAAGCATTTTTCAAGCGTTTTCAACATTTCAGGTTGGATTTTGACTTTTCATGCAAAAGTGCCCAATTCGGCCTAAAATGCCTTCAAGAGCATTCTTATGATGAGAAATGACGTTTAAAGGCATTTCCAGCTCAGAAAAGCATTTTTCAAGCGATTTCAACATTTCAGGTTGGATTTTGACTTTTCATGCAAAAGTGCCCAATTCGGCCTAAAATGCCTTCAGGAGCATTCTTATGATGAGAAATTTGGTTTAAAGGCATTTCCAGCTCAGAAAAGCATTTTCAAGCGATTTCAACATTTCAGGTTGGATTTTGACTTTTCATGCAAAAGTGCCCAATTCGGCCTAAAATGCCTTCAGGAGCACTCTTATGATGATAAATGTCGTTTAAAGGCATTTCCAGCTCAGAAAAGCATTTTTCAAGCGATTTCAACATTTCAGGTTGGATTTTGACTTTTCATGCAAAAGTGCCCAATTCGGCCTAAAATGCCTTCAAGAGCATTCTTATGATGAGAAATGACGTTTAAAGGCATTTCCAGCTCAGAAAAGCATTTTTCAAGCGATTTCAACATTTCAGGTTGGATTTTGACTTTTCATGCAAAAGTGCCCAATTCGGCCAAAAATGCCTTCAGGAGCATTCTTATGATGAGAAATGTCGTTTAAAGGCATTTCCAGCTCAGAAAAGCATTTTTCAAGCGATTTTAACATTTCAGGTTGGATTTTGACTTTTCATGCAAAAGTGCCCAATTCGGCCTAAAATGCCTTCAGGAGCATTCTTATGATGAGAAATGTCGTTTAAAAGCATTTCCAGCTCAGAAAAGCATTTTTCAAGCGATTTCAACATTTCAGGTTGGATTTTGACTTTTCATGCAAAAGTGCCCAATTCGGCCAAAAATGCCTTCAGGAGCATTCTTATGATGAGAAATGTCGTTTAAAGGCATTTCCAGCTCAGAAAAGCATTTTTCAAGCGATTTCAACATTTCAGGTTGGATTTTGACTTTTCATGCAAAAGTGCCCAATTCGGCCTAAAATGCCTTCAGGAGCATTCTAATGATGAGAATTGTCGTTTAAAGGCATTTCCAGCTCAGAAAAGCATTTTTCAAGCGATTTCAACATTTCAGGTTGGATTTTGACTTTTCATGCAAAAGTGCGCAATTCGGCCAAAAATGCCTTCAGGAGCATTCTTATGATGAGAAATGTCGTTTAAAGGCATTTCCAGCTCAGAAAAGCATTTTTCAAGCGATTTCAACATTTCAGGTTGGATTTTGACTTTTCATGCAAAAGTGCCCAATTCGGCCTAAAATGCCTTCAGGAGCATTCTTATGATGAGAAATGTCGTTTAAAGGCATTTCCAGCTCAGAAAAGCATTTTTCAAGCGATTTTAACATTTCAGGTTGGATTTTGACTTTTCATGCAAAAGTGCCCAATTCGGCCTAAAATGCCTTCAAGAGCATTCTTATGATGAGAAATGACGTTTAAAGGCATTTCCAGCTCAGAAAAGCATTTTTCAAGCGATTTCAACATTTCAGGTTGGATTTTGACTTTTCATGCAAAAGTGCCCAATTCGGCCAAAAATGCCTTCAGGAGCATTCTTATGATGAGAAATGTCGTTTAAAGGCATTTCCAGCTCAGAAAAGCATTTTTCAAGCGATTTCAACATTTCAGGTTGGATTTTGACTTTTCATGCAAAAGTGCCCAATTCGGCCTAAAATGCCTTCAGGAGCATTCTTATGATGAGAAATGTCGTTTAAAGGCATTTCCAGCTCAGAAAAGCATTTTTCAAGCGATTTCAACATTTCAGGTTGGATTTTGACTTTTCATGCAAAAGTGCCCAATTCGGCCTAAAATGCCTTCAGGAGCATTCTTATGATGAGAAATGTCGTTTAAAGGCATTTCCAGCCCAGAAAAGCATTTTTCAAGCGATTTCAACATTTCATGTTGGATTTTGACTTTTCATGCAAAAGTGCCCAATTCGGCCAAAAATGCCTTCAGGAGCATTCTTATGATGAGAAATGTCGTTTAAAGGCATTTCCAGCTCAGAAAAGCATTTTTCAAGCGATTTCAACATTTCAGGTTGGATTTTGACTTTTCATGCAAAAGTGCCCAATTCGGCCTAAAATGCCTTCAGGAGCATTCTTATGATGAGAAATGTCGTTTAAAGGCATTTCCAGCTCAGAAAAGCATTTTTCAAGCGATTTCAACATTTCAGGTTAAATTTTGACTTTTCATGCAAAAGTGCCCAATTCGGCCTAAAATGCCTTCAGGAGCATTCTTATGATGAGAAATGTCGTTTAAAGGCATTTCCAGCTCAGAAAAGCATTTTTCAAGCGATTTCAACATTTCAGGTTGGATTGTGACTTTTCATGCAAAAGTGCCCAAATCGGCCAAAAATGCCTTCAGGAGCATTCTTATGATGAGAAATGTCGTTTAAAGGCATTTCCAGCTCAGAAAAGCATTTTTCAAGCGATTTCAACATTTCAGGTTGGATTGTGACTTTTCATGCAAAAGTGCCCAAATCGGCCAAAAATGCCTTCAGGAGCATTCTTATGATGAGAAATGTCGTTTAAAGGCATTTCCAGCTCAGAAAAGCATTTTTCAAGCGATTTCAACATTTCAGGTTGGATTGTGACTTTTCATGCAAAAGTGCCCAATTCGGTCAAAAATGCCTTCAGGAGCATTCTTATGATGAGAAATGTCGTTTAAAGGCATTTCCAGCTCAGAAAAGCATTTTTCAAGCGATTTCAACATTTCAGGTTGGATTTTGACTTTTCATGCAAAAGTGCCCAATTCGGCCTAAAATGCCTTCAGGAGCATTCTTATGATGAGAAATGTCGTTTAAAGGCATTTCCAGCTCAGAAAAGCATTTTTCAAGCGATTTCAACATTTCAGGTTGGATTTTGACTTTTCATGCAAAAGTGCCCAATTCGGCCAAAAATGCCTTCAGGAGCATTCTTATGATGAGAAATGTCGTTTAAAGGCATTTCCAGCTCAGAAAAGCATTTTTCAAGCGATTTCAACATTTCAGGTTGGATTTTGACTTTTCATGCAAAAGTGCCCAATTCGGCCAAAAATGCCTTCAGGAGCATTCTAATGATGAGAAATGTCGTTTAAAGGCATTTCCAGCTCAGAAAAGCATTTTTCAAGCGATTTCAACATTTCAGGTTGGATTTTGACTTTTCATGCAAAAGTGCCCAATTCGGCCTAAAATGCCTTCAGGAGCACTCTTATGATGATAAATGTCGTTTAAAGGCATTTCCAGCTCAGAAAAGCATTTTTCAAGCGATTTCAACATTTCAGGTTGGATTTTGACTTTTCATGCAAAAGTGCCCAATTCGGCCTAAAATGCCTTCAGGAGCATTCTTATGATGAGAAATTTGGTTTAAAGGCATTTCCAGCTCAGAAAAGCATTTTTCAAGCGATTTCAACATTTCAGGTTGGATTTTGACTTTTCATGCAAAAGTGCCCAATTCGGCCAAAAATGCCTTCAGGAGCATTCTTATGATGAGAAATGTCGTTTAAAGGCATTTCCAGCTCAGAAAAGCATTTTTCAAGCGATTTCAACATTTCAGATTGGATTTTGACTTTTCATGCAAAAGTGCCCAATTCGGCCTAAAATGCCTTCAGGAGCATTCTTATGATGAAAAATGTCGTTTAAAGGCATTTCCAGCTCAGAAAAGCATTTTTCAAGCGATTTCAACATTTCAGGTTGGATTTTGACTTTTCATGCAAAAGTGCCCAATTCGGCCTAAAATGCCTTCAGGAGCATTCTTATGATGAGAAATTTGGTTTAAAGGCATTTCCAGCTCAGAAAAGCATTTTTCAAGCGATTTCAACATTTCAGGTTGGATTTTGACTTTTCATGCAAAAGTGCCCAATTCGGCCTAAAATGCCTTCAGGAGCATTCTTATGATGAGAAATGTCGTTTAAAGGCATTTCCAGCTCAGAAAAGCATTTTTCAAGCGATTTTAACATTTCAGGTTGGATTTTGACTTTTCATGCAAAAGTGCCCAATTCGGCCTAAAATGCCTTTCAGGAGCATTCTTATGATGAGAAATTTGGTTTAAAGGCATTTCCAGCTCAGAAAAGCATTTTCAAGCGATTTCAACATTTCAGGTTGGATTTTGACTTTTCATGCAAAAGTGCCCAATTCGGCCTAAAATGCCTTCAGGAGCACTCTTATGATGATAAATGTCGTTTAAAGGCATTTCCAGCTCAGAAAAGCATTTTTCAAGCGATTTCAACATTTCAGGTTGGATTTTGACTTTTCATGCAAAAGTGCCCAATTCGGCCTAAAATGCCTTCAAGAGCATTCTTATGATGAGAAATGACGTTTAAAGGCATTTCCAGCTCAGAAAAGCATTTTTCAAGCGATTTCAACATTTCAGGTTGGATTTTGACTTTTCATGCAAAAGTGCCCAATTCGGCCAAAAATGCCTTCAGGAGCATTCTTATGATGAGAAATGTCGTTTAAAAGGCATTTCCAGCTCAGAAAAGCATTTTTCAAGCGATTTTAACATTTCAGGTTGGATTTTGACTTTTCATGCAAAAGTGCCCAATTCGGCCTAAAATGCCTTCAGGAGCATTCTTATGATGAGAAATTTGGTTTAAAGGCATTTCCAGCTCAGAAAAGCATTTTTCAAGCGATTTCAACATTTCAGGTTGGATTTTGACTTTTCATGCAAAAGTGCCCAATTCGGCCAAAAATGCCTTCAGGAGCATTCTTATGATGAGAAATGTCGTTTAAAAGCATTTCCAGCTCAGAAAAGCATTTTTCAAGCGATTTCAACATTTCAGGTTGGATTTTGACTTTTCATGCAAAAGTGCCCAATTCGGCCAAAAATGCCTTCAGGAGCATTCTTATGATGAGAAATGTCGTTTAAAGGCATTTCCAGCTCAGAAAAGCATTTTTCAAGCGATTTCAACATTTCAGGTTGGATTTTGACTTTTCATGCAAAAGTGCCCAATTCGGCCAAAAATGCCTTCAGGAGCATTCTAATGATGAGAAATGTCGTTTAAAGGCATTTCCAGCTCAGAAAAGCATTTTTCAAGCGATTTCAACATTTCAGGTTGGATTTTGACTTTTCATGCAAAAGTGCCCAATTCGGCCTAAAATGCCTTCAGGAGCACTCTTATGATGATAAATGTCGTTTAAAGGCATTTCCAGCTCAGAAAAGCATTTTTCAAGCGATTTCAACATTTCAGGTTGGATTTTGACTTTTCATGCAAAAGTGCCCAATTCGGCCAAAAATGCCTTCAGGAGCATTCTTATGATGAGAAATGTCGTTTAAAGGCATTTCCAGCTCAGAAAAGCATTTTTCAAGCGATTTTAACATTTCAGGTTGGATTTTGACTTTTCATGCAAAAGTGCCCAATTCGGCCTAAAATGCCTTCAGGAGCATTCTTATGATGAGAAATGTCGTTTAAAGGCATTTCCAGCTCAGAAAAGCATTTTTCAAGCGATTTCAACATTTCAGGTTGGATTTTGACTTTTCATGCAAAAGTGCCCAATTCGGCCTGAAATGCCTTCAAGAGCATTCTTATGATGAGAAATGACGTTTAAAGGCATTTCCAGCTCAGAAAAGCATTTTTCAAGCGATTTCAACATTTCAGGTTGGATTTTGACTTTTCATGCAAAAGTGCCCAATTCGGCCAAAAATGCCTTCAGGAGCATTCTTATGATGAGAAATGTCGTTTAAAGGCATTTCCAGCTCAGAAAAACATTTTTCAAGCGATTTCAACATTTCAGGTTGGATTTTGACTTTTCATGCAAAAGTGCCCAATTCGGCCTAAAATGCCTTCAAGAGCATTCTTATGATGAGAAATGACGTTTAAAGGCATTTCCAGCTCAAAAAAGCATTTTTCAAGCGATTTCAACATTTCAGGTTGGATTTTGACTTTTCATGCAAAAGTGCCCAATTCGGCCTAAAATGCCTTCAAGAGCATTCTTATGATGAGAAATGACGTTTAAAGGCATTTCCAGCTCAGAAAAACATTTTTCAAGCGATTTCAACATTTCAGGTTGGATTTTGACTTTTCATGCAAAAGTGCCCAATTCGGCCTAAAATGCCTTCAAGAGCATTCTTATGATGAGAAATGACGTTTAAAGGCATTTCCAGCTCAGAAAAACATTTTTCAAGCGATTTCAACATTTCAGGTTGGATTTTGACTTTTCATGCAAAAGTGCCCAATTCGGCCTAAAATGCCTTCAAGAGCATTCTTATGATGAGAAATGACGTTTAAAGGCATTTCCAGCTCAAAAAAGCATTTTTCAAGCGATTTCAACATTTCAGGTTGGATTTTGACTTTTCATGCAAAAGTGCCCAATTCGGCCTAAAATGCCTTCAGGAGCATTCTTATGATGAGAAATGTCGTTTAAAGGCATTTCCAGCTCAAAAAAGCATTTTCAAGCGATTTCAACATTTCAGGTTGGATTTTGACTTTTCATGCAAAAGTGCCCAATTCGGCCTAAAATGCCTTCAGGAGCATTCTTATGATGAGAAATGTCGTTTAAAGGCATTTCCAGCTCAGAAAAGCATTTTTCAAGCGATTTCAACATTTCAGGTTGGATTTTGACTTTTCATGCAAAAGTGCCCAATTCGGCCTAAAATGCCTTCAGGAGCATTCTTATGATGAGAAATGTCGTTTAAAGGCATTTCCAGCCCAGAAAAGCATTTTTCAAGCGATTTTAACATTTCAGGTTGGATTTTGACTTTCATGCAAAAGTGCCCAATTCGGCCAAAAATGCCTTCAGGAGCATTCTTATGATGAGAAATGTCGTTTAAAGGCATTTCCAGCTCAGAAAAGCATTTTTCAAGCGATTTCAACATTTCAGGTTGGATTTTGACTTTTCATGCAAAAGTTCCCAATTCGGCCTAAAATGCCTTCAGGAGCATTCTTATGATGAGAAATGTCGTTTAAAGGCATTTCCAGCTCAGAAAAGCATTTTTCAAGCGATTTCAACATTTCAGGTTGGATTTTGACTTTTCATGCAAAAGTGCCCAATTCGGCCTAAAATGCCTTCAGGAGCATTCTTATGATGAGAAATGTCGTTTAAAGGCATTTCCAGCTCAGAAAAGCATTTTTCAAGCGATTTCAACATTTCATGTTGGATTTTGACTTTTCATGCAAAAGTGCCCAATTCGGCCAAAAATGCCTTCAGGAGCATTCTTATGATGAGAAATGTCGTTTAAAGGCATTTCCAGCTCAGAAAAGCATTTTTCAAGCGATTTCAACATTTCAGGTTGGATTTTGACTTTTCATGCAAAAGTGCCCAATTCGGCCTAAAATGCCTTCATGAGCATTCTTATGATGAGAAATGTCGTTTAAAGGCATTTCCAGCTCAGAAAAGCATTTTTCAAGCGATTTCAACATTTCAGGTTAAATTTTGACTTTTCATGCAAAAGTGCCCAATTCGGCCTAAAATGCCTTCAGGAGCATTCTTATGATGAGAAATGTCGTTTAAAGGCATTTCCAGCTCAGAAAAGCATTTTTCAAGCGATTTCAACATTTCAGGTTGGATTGTGACTTTTCATGCAAAAGTGCCCAAATCGGCCAAAAATGCCTTCAGGAGCATTCTTATGATGAGAAATGTCGTTTAAAGGCATTTCCAGCTCAGAAAAGCATTTTTCAAGCGATTTCAACATTTCAGGTTGGATTTTGACTTTTCATGCAAAAGTGCCCAATTCGGCCAAAAATGCCTTCAGGAGCATTCTTATGATGAGAAATGTCGTTTAAAGGCATTTCCAGCTCAGAAAAGCATTTTTCAAGCGATTTCAACATTTCAGGTTGGATTTTGACTTTTCATGCAAAAGTGCCCAATTCGGCCAAAAATGCCTTCAGGAGCATTCTTATGATGAGAAATGTCGTTTAAAGGCATTTCCAGCTCAGAAAAGCATTTTCAAGCGATTTCAACATTTCAGGTTGGATTTTGACTTTTCATGCAAAAGTGCCCAATTCGGCCAAAAATGCCTTCAGGAGCATTCTAATGATGAGAAATGTCGTTTAAAGGCATTTCCAGCTCAGAAAAGCATTTTTCAAGCGATTTCAACATTTCAGGTTGGATTTTGACTTTTCATGCAAAAGTGCCCAATTCGGCCTAAAATGCCTTCAGGAGCACTCTTATGATGATAAATGTCGTTTAAAGGCATTTCCAGCTCAGAAAAGCATTTTTCAAGCGATTTCAACATTTCAGGTTGGATTTTGACTTTTCATGCAAAAGTGCCCAATTCGGCCAAAAATGCCTTCAGGAGCATTCTTATGATGAGAAATGTCGTTTAAAGGCATTTCCAGCTCAGAAAAGCATTTTTCAAGCGATTTTAACATTTCAGGTTGGATTTTGACTTTTCATGCAAAAGTGCCCAATTCGGCCTAAAATGCCTTCAGGAGCATTCTTATGATGAGAAATGTCGTTTAAAGGCATTTCCAGCTCAGAAAAGCATTTTTCAAGCGATTTCAACATTTCAGGTTGGATTTTGACTTTTCATGCAAAAGTGCCCAATTCGGCCTAAAATGCCTTCAAGAGCATTCTTATGATGAGAAATGACGTTTAAAGGCATTTCCAGCTCAGAAAAGCATTTTTCAAGCGATTTCAACATTTCAGGTTGGATTTTGACTTTTCATGCAAAAGTGCCCAATTCGGCCAAAAATGCCTTCAGGAGCATTCTTATGATGAGAAATTTGGTTTAAAGGCATTTCCAGCTCAGAAAAGCATTTTTCAAGCGATTTCAACATTTCAGGTTGGATTTTGACTTTTCATGCAAAAGTGCCCAATTCGGCCTAAAATGCCTTCAGGAGCATTCTTATGATGAGAAATGTCGTTTAAAGGCATTTCCAGCTCAGAAAAGCATTTTTCAAGCGATTTTAACATTTCAGGTTGGATTTTGACTTTTCATGCAAAAGTGCCCAATTCGGCCTAAAATGCCTTCAGGAGCATTCTTATGATGAGAAATTTGGTTTAAAGGCATTTCCAGCTCAGAAAAGCATTTTCAAGCGATTTCAACATTTCAGGTTGGATTTTGACTTTTCATGCAAAAGTGCCCAATTCGGCCTAAAATGCCTTCAGGAGCACTCTTATGATGATAAATGTCGTTTAAAGGCATTTCCAGCTCAGAAAAGCATTTTTCAAGCGATTTCAACATTTCAGGTTGGATTTTGACTTTTCATGCAAAAGTGCCCAATTCGGCCTAAAATGCCTTCAAGAGCATTCTTATGATGAGAAATGACGTTTAAAGGCATTTCCAGCTCAGAAAAGCATTTTTCAAGCGATTTCAACATTTCAGGTTGGATTTTGACTTTTCATGCAAAAGTGCCCAATTCGGCCAAAAATGCCTTCAGGAGCATTCTTATGATGAGAAATGTCGTTTAAAAGGCATTTCCAGCTCAGAAAAGCATTTTTCAAGCGATTTTAACATTTCAGGTTGGATTTTGACTTTTCATGCAAAAGTGCCCAATTCGGCCTAAAATGCCTTCAGGAGCATTCTTATGATGAGAAATTTGGTTTAAAGGCATTTCCAGCTCAGAAAAGCATTTTTCAAGCGATTTCAACATTTCAGGTTGGATTTTGACTTTTCATGCAAAAGTGCCCAATTCGGCCAAAAATGCCTTCAGGAGCATTCTTATGATGAGAAATGTCGTTTAAAAGCATTTCCAGCTCAGAAAAGCATTTTTCAAGCGATTTCAACATTTCAGGTTGGATTTTGACTTTTCATGCAAAAGTGCCCAATTCGGCCAAAAATGCCTTCAGGAGCATTCTAATGATGAGAAATGTCGTTTAAAGGCATTTCCAGCTCAGAAAAGCATTTTTCAAGCGATTTCAACATTTCAGGTTGGATTTTGACTTTTCATGCAAAAGTGCCCAATTCGGCCTAAAATGCCTTCAGGAGCACTCTTATGATGATAAATGTCGTTTAAAGGCATTTCCAGCTCAGAAAAGCATTTTTCAAGCGATTTCAACATTTCAGGTTGGATTTTGACTTTTCATGCAAAAGTGCCCAATTCGGCCAAAAATGCCTTCAGGAGCATTCTTATGATGAGAAATGTCGTTTAAAGGCATTTCCAGCTCAGAAAAGCATTTTTCAAGCGATTTTAAACATTTCAGGTTGGATTTTGACTTTTCATGCAAAAGTGCCCAATTCGGCCTAAAATGCCTTCAGGAGCATTCTTATGATGAGAAATGTCGTTTAAAGGCATTTCCAGCTCAGAAAAGCATTTTTCAAGCGATTTCAAACATTTCAGGTTGGATTTTGACTTTTCATGCAAAAGTGCCCAATTCGGCCCAAAAATGCCTTCAGGAGCATTCTTATGATGAGAAATGTCGTTTAAAGGCATTTCCAGCTCAGAAAAGCATTTTTCAAGCGATTTCAAACATTTCAGGTTGGATTTTGACTTTTCATGCAAAAGTGCCCAATTCGGCCAAAAATGCCTTCAGGAGCATTCTAATGATGAGAAATGTCGTTTAAAGGCATTTCCAGCTCAGAAAAGCATTTTTCAAGCGATTTCACATTTCAGGTTGATTTTGACTTTTCATGCAAAAGTGCCCAATTCGGCCTAAAATGCCTTCAGGAGCACTCTTATGATGATAAATGTCGTTTAAAGGCATTTCCAGCTCAGAAAAGCATTTTTCAAGCGATTTCAACATTTCAGGTTGGATTTTGACTTTTCATGCAAAAGTGCCCAATTCGGCCTAAAATGCCTTCAGGAGCATTCTTATGATGAGAAATTTGGTTTAAAGGCATTTCCAGCTCAGAAAAGCATTTTTCAAGCGATTTCAACATTTCAGGTTGGATTTTGACTTTTCATGCAAAAGTGCCCAATTCGGCCAAAAATGCCTTCAGGAGCATTCTTATGATGAGAAATGTCGTTTAAAGGCATTTCCAGCTCAGAAAAGCATTTTTCAAGCGATTTCAACATTTCAGATTGGATTTTGACTTTTCATGCAAAAGTGCCCAATTCGGCCTAAAATGCCTTCAGGAGCATTCTTATGATGAAAAATGTCGTTTAAAAGGCATTTCCAGCTCAGAAAAGCATTTTTCAAGCGATTTCAACATTTCAGGTTGGATTTTGACTTTTCATGCAAAAGTGCCCAATTCGGCCTAAAATGCCTTCAGGAGCATTCTTATGATGAGAAATTTGGTTTAAAAGGCATTTCCAGCTCAGAAAAGCATTTTTCAAGCGATTTCAACATTTCAGGTTGGATTTTGACTTTTCATGCAAAAGTGCCCAATTCGGCCTAAAATGCCTTCAGGAGCATTCTTATGATGAGAAATGTCGTTTAAAAGGCATTTCCAGCTCAGAAAAGCATTTTTCAAGCGATTTTAACATTTCAGGTTGGATTTTGACTTTTCATGCAAAAGTGCCCAATTCAGCCTAAAATGCTTCAGGAGCATTCTTATGATGAGAAATTTGGTTTAAAGGCATTTCCAGCTCAGAAAAGCATTTTCAAGCGATTTCAACATTTCAGGTTGGATTTTGACTTTTCATGCAAAGTGCCCAATTCGGCCTAAAAATGCCTTCAGGAGCACTCTTATGATGATAAATGTCGTTTAAAGGCATTTCCAGCTCAGAAAAGCATTTTTCAAGCGATTTCAACATTTCAGGTTGGATTTTGACTTTTCATGCAAAAGTGCCCAATTCGGCCTAAAATGCCTTCAAGAGCATTCTTATGATGAGAAATGACGTTTAAAGGCATTTCCAGCTCAGAAAAGCATTTTTCAAGCGATTTCAACATTTCAGGTTGGATTTTGACTTTTCATGCAAAAGTGCCCAATTCGGCCAAAATGCCTTCAGGAGCATTCTTATGATGAGAAATGTCGTTTAAAGGCATTTCCAGCTCAGAAAAGCATTTTTCAAGCGATTTTACATTTCAGGTTGGATTTTGACTTTTCATGCAAAAGTGCCCAATTCGGCCTAAAATGCCTTCAGGAGCATTCTTATGATGAGAAATTTGGTTTAAAGGCATTTCCAGCTCAGAAAAGCATTTTTCAAGCGATTTCAACATTTCAGGTTGGATTTGACTTTTCATGCAAAAGTGCCCAATTCGGCCAAAAATGCCTTCAGGAGCATTCTTATGATGAGAAATGTCGTTTAAAAGCATTTCCAGCTCAGAATAGCATTTTTCAAGCGATTTCAACATTTCAGGTTGGATTTGACTTTTCATGCAAAAGTGCCCTATTCGGCCAAAAATGCCTTCAGGAGCATTCTAATGATGAGAAATGTCGTTTAAGGCATTTCCAGCTCAGAAAAGCATTTTTCAAGCGATTTCAACATTTCAGGTTGGATTTTGACTTTTCATGCAAAAGTGCCCAATTCGGCCTAAAATGCCTTCAGGAGCACTCTTATGATGATAAATGTCGTTATAAAGGCATTTCCAGCTCAGAAAAGCATTTTCAAGCGATTTCAACATTTCAGGTTGGATTTTGACTTTTCATGCAAAAGTGCCCAATTCGGCCAAAAATGCCTTCAGGAGCATTCTTATGATGAGAAATGTCGTTTAAAAGGCATTTCCAGCTCAGAAAAGCAATTTTTCAAGCGATTTTAACATTTCAGTTGGATTGTTTGACTTTTCATGCAAAGTGCCCAATTCGGCTAAAATGCCTTCAGGAGCATTCTTATGATGAGAAATGTCGTTTAAAGGCATTTCCAGCTCAGAAAAGCATTTTTTCAAGCGATTTCAACATTTCAGGTTGGATTTTGACTTTTCATGCAAAAGTGCCCAATTCGGCCAAAAATGCCTTCAGGAGCATTCTTATGATGAGAAATGTCGTTTAAAGGCATTTCCAGCTCAGAAAAGCATTTTTCAAGCGATTTCAACATTTCAGGTTGGATTTTGACTTTTCCATGCAAAAGTGCCCATTCGGCCAAAAATGCCTTCAGGAGCATTCTAATGATGAGAAATGTCGTTTAAAGGCATTTCCAGCTCAGAAAAGCATTTTTCAAGCGATTTCAACATTTCAGGTTGGATTTTGACTTTTCATGCAAAAGTGCCCAATTCGGCCTAAAATGCCTTCAGGAGCACTCTTATGATGAAAATGTCGTTTAAAGGCATTTCCAGCTCAGAAAAGCATTTTTCAAGCGATTTCAACATTTCAGGTTGGATTTTGACTTTTCATGCAAAAGTGCCCAATTCGGCCTAAAATGCCTTCAGGAGCCATTCTTATGATGGAAATTTGGTTTAAAGGCATTTCCAGCTCAGAAAAGCATTTTTCAAGCGATTTCAACATTCAGGTTGGATTTTGACTTTTCATGCAAAAGTGGCCCAAT
>NW_027394239.1:0-23523 GCF_030506205.2 Paramisgurnus dabryanus | reverse complement strand
GCATGCATTGCAGTTGATCTTTTTATCAGAATTAGTTTGAGGATTGCCTATATTGTTGAGATTTGTAGGATGAGTGATGATGTCTGAATGTGTCAGTAATTTTTTCTGTTTACCTTATCACAGAACATTTACAACCAGAACAATTATAACAGTCACAAAAGGATCAAAGTCATTACGGAAAGCAGCTTAAATGTATCTTCTTAAAAAGCAACCAATTTCAACTTAACTTTAAAACACATCTTTATTTTCTAATGTGTTTCCCCTTAAACACATAAAACACTTCTAAAAGAAAAGAAAGGTGTAACTTAGTGAAAGTCAAGGGCCTAACTAATGCCAACACTGATCACCATAATGGTGGTTTATTAAAATTTCTATATTTTGACTTTGACATATTTTAAACGTGATATTGATTCAATGGGTACCTTGTGGTTAATACACAAAATAAACAATATGGCTAACTAGTGTTTCCTGGGATAATAAACTGCTATGTTCATCATCACACAAATTAACCATTTTAACATTGTTTCAATGGTTGCATGCTTTCTGGACAGCTCATTAATGCGTCAGCTCCATACAGCCTTATCTGCCTGTGCTGCTGCTCAGCTGAATCAGATGTATTAATTTTTTCGTGCAGTACATTACATTTAGCCATGACTTTAAGCCATTCCGGGATCAGCATGCTTTACGCATGCATGATTCTTTGCAGTCTAGATGTGGAGGGGTGAACAACAACATCTGAGTCCTGCTCTGACTGTAGCTGGCAGGGACTGCTGCACGAGGACTTGGCCGCTTTTGAGACGGGGGGTGAGGCCCATGACAGCCGCACCCGCTGCTCATTGAGAACAGCAAGAATGATACATGCTTTTACCTCAGAGTCTCTAAAAGTCTCCAACAATGCCAGGAAAAGTTGAAAAATTTGTTGCTAGTCGCTTTTTAAATTTGCCAAAGAGCTCTTGAAGGTTGCTAAATCTAGTGACAAAGTCACCCAGTAGGCAACACTGCTTTGTGCTGCTGAACCAGGGTCATGTCATGTCGCACTTTATCAACATTTAACTCTAGATGTGGCGTTAAAACATGGATACATCATATGAAGATATATTCAATCATTTCATGTTGTTGTCTGGGGGGGTGATGAGTCTTCAATGTGCAAAAGCACGGAGACATCCCAGTATCTTTACAATGGAAAGTTGTTTGAGTGTTTGTACATGGAATTTACCAAGACTTATTTTTTTTTAACCTTTTCAGGTGATGGTTTAAAATGTCACAACTGTCCCTCTGAGGTGAGTTTTTTTTAAACGGCAATTTTTTATGGCGATATGTCGAGCTTCACATGATCTGACAGTCAGCAGTAGTAGAGACGTTAAAAGGCGTAAAGAGCTGCTTCACCTGCAGCCTGGTAAGTAAAAAGTAGGGATGCACCGAAATGAAAATTCTTGGCCGAAACCGAAAACCGAAAATGAGGAAACCAAGGTCGAAAAACCGTAACCGAAACACCGAAATAAATTATTACCGTAAAACTTCAAATAATAGCCCGGGCTTTTATTTTCCCAAACCTATCGTTACACCAGGCGTCTAAAAGAGACAGGCGTCTATAAGAGACAGGCTTTTAATTTAATTGTTCCAGCATGACAGCAGGAGGTTACCACATATTACGTTTTATTTATAATTTGAATGTGTTTAACAAATTAGTTTGTGTAAGAATAACAGTTTTAAATTATTGGCAGCATAAATAAAACATACGAGGATATGCTTTTTTATTGGTTGTTGCGTGAAATCTTACCCAGATACAACAGTGCTATTTTCTGATTGGCTATTGTGTAGCGTCTTTCTTTTTTTTGGATTGGCCCGCTCGACTAGAACTCCAGGGGAGACGGGCTTGATAGAGAGAGCAGTGCGGCCAGATACATTTTGGGCACTGCAGTATATTAAACATGAAAAATAGTGTTTCCGCGTGAGAAATACAATGTGTGGCGGGCTATAAATAGCGGCCTCAAAACACTACCGGCCCACCCGGAAAAGTCCCGACTCTCCCAATTGCCACTTCGCTACTGTCATCATCGCTGCAATCCTGGCGACGAAGCTTGTTGTGTTGTCATAGTGATGAGTAATGGAACGACTGCGTCTGTCATGTGACATCTACCGGTAATCAAAACTTTAGCGTGTGCAATCTGCACCATAGAACTGGATTAAACAGACGATCTGATGGGTTTTAGAAGATTAAATACAACCCGAAACTAAAAAACAGACCAGGCCTTTATTTGAGACAGGCGTTTATTTACCCAAACCTGTTGTCACACCAGGCGTCTAAATGAGACAGGCTTCTATTTGGGACTAGGCTATTATTTGAAGTTTTACGGTATGCCAATTATTAGTACAAATGCATTTATGGCTATCACTGTGTACTAACTTTACTAGGGGTTTGTTACAGATCACAAAACTCACGGTTCAGATCACATTACAGTTTTTGAGGCATGGATCGGATTATTTTTCAGATCAGCAAAAAGGGGGTGGGGAAAATCTAATAACAAATAAAGAAATTACAAACATTTATAAAAAAGAACAAAGCTGCACATTAATAAGGGCTAACATTAGCATTTGGTACAGAAATCAAATTAAATGAGTCATAACACTGTCTTTATTGTATAAATTAAATATTATATTATTATTTTTAGAGCTATTTGTCTCTTTGTTAGACTTCAGTAGGTTATTTGAGGTTACTGTAAGCAGAGACTGGTTTATGACTGTAATCTATACATACACTTAAGACATAAACAAATGTTTTTATTAGAAAAAGAATGCTTTGGAGATAATTTTGTTTATATGTGCCCTGTCAATAACAGAAACAATAACAGCTTGTTTGCGTCTCACTTGTGTGTGCACTATTGAGAGCACTTAAACGCGCGCGCACAGAGAACGAAGGCGAATCCCAAACAGCGCAGCATAAAAACTTTACGTTGTTTTTCATTGCTTTATTCTGCACATGTATGTTAATGGACTATACAGTATGAGACACATTTGCGCGACTCTCTCTAAAGTTTACACATCAAGAGTTCTGATCTTTGAAGAGCGTACTCACTGTGATGATCACGTCTGGACCGGACACAACCGCATGTGCCTCTGTGCGTACTTTAGCGCCTTTTTGCGGTTAAATACATCCACGCTGCATACATGTTGCTTCAGACAAGCACGTGCAGGTCGCGGTTTCTGTTTGCGTCATCACAACATTTCGGCCGTATTGTTTCGGTGATAAAAGTCTTTCGGCCAAAAGCCGAAAATGCTATTTTGGGCTATTTTCGGCTGAAAATTTTCTGTGGCCGAATATTCGGTGCATCCCTAGTAAAAAGTTCTTTAAGAGTAGTTTGTTTCAGATAACAAGGAAAATTAACAACAAGTAGATTACCTTAGTTCATATTTCATAGCTAAAGCGTATGAAAAATAACACCGAGCTAACGTTGCAGTGTAAAATGTTTACTATAATGTATACAAATCTTAACTACAAACCGGCTGCCAAACCTCCCTTCACATAGTGGTTATTATTCATGATCGCCGTCTTCCTGTGTCTTTAGGAAACCAAAACATTTATCATTTTAATGAGGTATTTGTTCCAGAGTTCATTTTAGCCACTAGTCAGACCATTAAACAAACAGAAACATGAAGTAAAGTTCCGACCAGATGCGTAGCCGCGACAACGCATGCATGCCTTTATTTTTAAAAGGAGAGAGTTATGTGTTTGTGCCATTTATTCTTATTTGTAAATAATATTCTTTTAAGATAATCTTTCTTTAAAAATATATTTTATTACTGTGTCCAAATGAAGTTTAAGTGTGTGCAGCCAGGGTTTCAATAGTGAGTGGAAAAAAGGATATAGGACTAGACTGCAAATTGTTTTGGCTCTTAAGCTTGAGAATAGTTAAGTTCCAGACGGAAAGAGTGACAAGGCAGCATTTACTTCCATGCGTTAATTTCAGCTGCATATGGTCACCATCTGACAGACTGTCTAAGGGTTTGAAATCACCCAGTTCACTGCAAAGTATGCATGAGAAGAATTTGGAGAGCAGCAGGGCTTTTACTCTCATACAGACCCTCAGCACCAATAAAAATCACTAAAAATACATTGAACTACTGGTAGGAAAACGCTTGTTAAAGAAATTATGTAGAATACTTCACAACACAGCACTTCTCTATCATCCACTAAAGAAAAAAATGTCTAGTTTTATTTTTGTATTCATCTGGTGTTAATTGTTCCTCTCCCAGTTATGATCGTAATAAAGAGCAGAATATGATACAATACTATTCCAGAAATATAGGCTTCGAGCTCAGAATTTTAGCCCGAACCCAGAGTACTCCCCTCTCTTTAACTGTGATAAATGAATCTAGTGAGGTTATGGGGTGGAGGAGGGATGATGCAACAAATCTGTCAGGGGACAAAGGTGAGGGACTGCCATTTATAGGCACCTCTTTGCACTGATTGGTTGGATCACATGACCATGCTCCTCCCGAACTATGTTAAATAAACTTCATATAAAGAGACATTACTTTTTTATATTATTTGCTCTCCATCAATTGTGTCCTGCTGGAGTGAAGAGCCCGGCTTTCTTATTTTCAAGAACATGTGGGGTGATAAATATGAAAACTGAATGCGAAACCAGATAGCTTTGTATTTGCAAAACACTACCTTAAAATAAAGGCAGACAGAAACTACAAATAAGAGGAATATTAAAGGAATATCCAACTTTAATAAAAAAATCCTGATAATTTACCCACCCCCATGTTATCCAAGATGTTGATGTCTTTCTTTGTTCAGTCGAAGGAAATATTTAACAGTTTCAATGCAGCTTCAAAGGGCTCTAAATGATCACAACCGAGGCATAAGAGTCTTATCTAGGCGCTACTGGAAGCTAGTTATTTTCGTTTATAAAGTTTTAAATATGGATATTTCTACAACAACACCTTTGTTTATCATCCTAAAGCCGTTTGGATTTCTTAAGGAAAGGATATGCAAATTTTTTTGACTTGAATGAGCTAAACCTCGTAACTTTACTGTTTAGCAGCTGGAAGATATAAAACATTTTCTAAAATAACTGAAAATGTGTTCGTCTGAAAAATGATGGACATATGCATCTCGGATGGCTTCGGGGTGAGTAAATCATGGGTTTAATATAATTTTTGGCTGAACTATCCCTTTAAGCCTTCAGTTCTACCCTAGGCTAACCATCATAAATTCAAACACACAAAATTTGGGATTCTAAGCTTTGGGTCAACATTATAAGCAATATTAGAATATAAGACCTGCGTGCACCCACCTGTGGTAGTCCTTGACACAGTAGATCTTGTTCTCTGTGTCCACAGTGAAAGGCACACCATCCAAACTCTCATTACAGATGGCACAGCGGAAACAGCCTGGGTGGTAAGACTTCCCCAGCGCCTGCAGAATCTGAAGCGGAAAAACGTGTTAACATGCTGCCGAAAAAAGACACAATGTGTATAATATATACATAAATAGTCAGGATACAGCCTTAAACAATATCAAAACAAATCCACTTCCTGTTTATAATGAGGAATTGAGGGAGACTTTTGGGCTTTCATAACTGCATAATGGCTGCATTTGTGTAGACGCTCCTTTCTTCGAAATTGCGTGATTCTTAAAGAGCAACATGTGAGTCGTGTTACAACACACTACATCGGCTCATGAGGTCTGTTTAAACAACGGTTATGTGTGCTGTGTGCAGGGTTGGTAGAGAATAACAATACATGTATTCTGTTACACATACACATTTTTCATAAAAATAAAATCAAAATATAAATCTAATGCACTCTCATTACTTCTAAGGTACTTCATATACATAAAAAATCAAGAGAAAAGCAGTATGATCTAGCCGTATGAAGTATTTAACCTCCATTTAATACCAAATATGTCCAGAAAATGTTATAATTACTATAGCTGTAACAATACAGTTAAGAAATGGCTTTGCTAGCTGAAAAAAATGCTTTCATGAGAAAATAGCTTATCATTTAATGAACTGACAGCCTGTAAGATAATCTGCAACATGGTTAAGCGGGAAAAGTCATGAAGTCAGGACCCATTTACAGCAGTACCACTAGCAAATGTGTAGTATACTTAATAATAGATATAGAATAATATTCTGTTATATACTGAAAATAATTATTTGCCTGTCAGGTTTCACAAATATTGTTGGCTGAGATGTTTCACATTGCTCAAGTTGACCATTACACTTTTTCTAATGGTCTTTGTATTTCCTAATAATTATATTTCCTTTACTGCATCATGTCAAAACATTAATTTATTTATCTTTTAATTAATTGTAATCCTAAGTTTTTTACATCGCCCATTAAAATGTTGAATGAAAGTATGTGAATTATGTAGTAACCAACCAAATGTAAAAAAACAAAGAAATAAAACCCAAATTATAGCTTCTTTAAAGTGGCAAAATAGCCACTTTTCATCAGGGGTATTCTACATAAATATATACATAAATATATACATACATACATACACAACAATATATATATATATATATATATATATATATATATATATATATATATATATACACATACACATACACAAACACACGCACACAAATATATATATATGGCTATATACTAATAGTACTAATAAACTGCTAGTATGCAAGATCATAAGTAAGAAGTGCGTGTGTGTTTATGTATGTATATATACATATACCGTAAAACTTCAAATAATAGCCTAGTCCCAAATAGAAGCCTGTCTCATTTAGAAGCCTGGTGTGACAACAGGTTTGGGTAAATAAACGCCTGTCTCAAATAAAGGCCTGGTCTGTTTTTTAGTTTCGGGTTGTATTTAATCTTCTAAAACCCATCAGATCGTCTGTTTAATCCAGTTCTATGGTGCAGATTGCACACGCTAAAGTTTTGATTACCGGTAGATGTCACGTGACAGACGCAGTCGTTCCATTACTCATCACTATGACAACACAACAAGCTTCGTCGCCAGGATTGCAGCGATGATGACAGTAGCGAAGTGGCAATTGGGAGAGTCGGGACTTTTCCGGGTGGGCCGGTAGTGTTTTGAGGCCGCTATTAATAGCCCGCCACACATTGTATTTCTCACGCGGAAACACTATTTTTCATGTTTAATATACTGCAGTGCCCAAAATGTATCTGGCCGCACTGCTCTCTCTATCAAGCCCGTCTCCCCTGGAGTTCTAGTCGAGCGGGCCAATCCAAAAAAAAGAAAGACGCTACACAATAGCCAATCAGAAAATAGCACTGTTGTATCTGGGTAAGATTTCACGCAACAACCAATAAAAAAGCATATCCTCGTATGTTTTATTTATGCTGCCAATAATTTAATACTGTTATTCTTACACAAACTAATTTGTTAAACACATTCAAATTATAAATAAAACGTAATATGTGGTAACCTCCTGCTGTCATGCTGGAACAATTAAATTAAAAGCCTGTCTCTTATAGACGCCTGTCTCTTTTAGACGCCTGGTGTAACGATAGGTTTGGGAAAATAAAAGCCCGGGCTATTATTTGAAGTTTTACGGTATATGCATGTCTCACTTCTTACCGGTTGCTTATGAGCTTGCATTTTAGCAATTTATTAGCACTATTAGTATAAGTAGGACATATTAATGCAATGACTAATGCAAAGTATGGTAATACAGCACACTCACCATATCCATGATTAAATGTCCACACACATTACATTTATCAGCAGACTGCTGGAACCCAGAATACTGTTAAAGACAAGAACAGAAGAGTTTACCGCTCACACCAACTCTTAGTCCTTTTTCATCACTTAATTTGCCATATTCTACACCAGGGGTTCTCAAAGTGGGGTCCGCAATGACAGACAGCAATCCATAGCCAGGGGGTCTGTGAAATTATATGCTATATAAAATTATAAAATTGTGCTGTATTATTAAAAAACCTTATGAGAACCCTATACTGAGTGTGACACATCTCAACAAATGGTCATAAACCACTCACTCAAAGCATAATGAACTGTTCCTGCTGCTAAATGGCAAGCATGGAGACATTTTTTCAAAGTACAGCTAAGCCGACACTAAATTGAGAAAATACAGTGATTATTATATTAAGTATAGCTTTATTGAGAACATCACAGAAATTGAAGCATTTAAAGTAACCTTAGTCACTTTACTGTTTGAGTTTATAAGAACTACGCCAGTTTTTTTAAAAAGCTTTTAAGACAAAAACTGCAATGCTTTTGTTATTTCTTGATTGTCTGTATTTTCCTTGTTTCTATTTCATGTAAAGTTGCTTTGGAACAATAAAGAACTGTGAAAAGTGCTATACATCATTTTACTTGTTACTTTCTTAACATAGGCGTAGATGTTCACTGGTTAATTTAAAGTCACCATTATGGTGAACAGTGTTTGTTTTAGTTGGACTTGACTCTTAGTTGTTAGTTTTTAGGGCTGCTATAACTATATTAGACACACAAAACATCAAGAATCAAAGTAAAATGTTCATTCATTATTCATGGAGCATTGCATTCTGGGAGTCCTCGATGAAATTTGTAATTTGTTGATACCCAGCATGCATTGCAGCATGCAGCTTTTCATTTTATTGTCACCATTGTTGTCTCATACTGTAGTATCACATTTTTGTGTGCAAACACTAAATGAATGCATAAATTTTCTAGATGATGATCTTTAGAACTTATGTGCTCATCACCACCATATAATTGTGCTATTGTCTTTCTTTGCCATAACAAACATGTTTTAAACACAAACAGTTATAACAGTTAGAAAAAGCTAGCAAGCTAAGAGTCAAATTCAACTAAAACAAACACCACTCACCATAATGGTGACTTTAAATGAAACAGAAAACATCTATATCTAAGTAACCAAGAAAGTGACAAAATGAAAACCACTATTTTCTGTTACAAACTTTCACATAGCATCTTTAGGTTATAATAACATAACTTGATTTTCAAAGATTTATTATTAAAAAAAATTCAAAATGCTATAAATCTATTGAATCAATATATAAATGTGCATTCATCTGTGACATGTTACATTCATTTAGTTGAACAGTGGTATACACCAATTTAAAAAATAAACATTAATGGCATTAATTTACATAATTTATGTGATTTATTGCATTCTGCAGAAAAGGAGGAGTGGCGTTTATTGGTTTTGGGAAAAAAGGGAGAAAAGATGACAGAATAACACGGCGGATATTGTATTTTGCGTAAAACTAATAATTTACTTTTAAATACTAACCTGATATAATACTGATTTTGGCAGTAACAACTTTTCTTTAAATGGCGTTAATTGCATTTTGGAACCAACCTCTTCATATACACCCAGTGGTTTTAATTTAACTCTGGGGATTTTGCTTTGTAGGGGGTGGGGTTATCAGATGCTCTGCCCAAGCCATCGAACTGTCGTCTTCAGAGAAGGATCGCTAGAGGCCGGAAGTATATTTTCAGATTTTGATACAAGTGTATTACTTGAATTTTTTGAAAAAAAAAAAGACTAGCATACACAGTTTATAATATACACTGCAATATTCTATAGAAAAATAAGAATTGTCAGTTTTGATTTCATAGGGACGTTAAAGGGATAGTTTACCCACAAACAAAAATCACCCAAAGATTTACTCACCCTTAACGTTTGAGTTTATAATGGTTAAAAAATGGGGCCCACTTCCTTCAAGTCCAAAAAATGTGCATCCATCCTTCACAAAAGTAAATCCACATGGCTCCAGGGGGATAAATACAGGCCCTTCTGAGGGTAATCGATGCTTTCAGTAATGACCCGTCTTGAACTCTTCTGCCTTCATGAGAAAGTAACAGCGTAGTGAGCGTATGTTGTGGAGCGATGTAGTGGGTAGTGACGATCGCAGGGGGTGGAGGAACAGAGCCAGGAGCTAAACAGCGCTAGTCACAGTTAAAACGAAGAATTTTAAACCAAAAAAAAAAAAAAACGATTACCCTCAGGAGGGCTTTATGATCCCCCTGGAGCAGTGTGGATTACTTTTCTGAAGGATGGATGCACATTCTTTGGGCTTGAAGGAAGTGGACCCCATTTTCAACTGTTAAAAATCTTGAAAGATCTATACAATTTTCTTAAATACCTGAAAATGTGTTTGTTTGAAAGATGATGGACATATGTATCTCAGATGGCTTGAGTAAACCATGGGGTAATTTTCATTTTTTAGACAAAATATCACTTTAATGACTATTAGTATTATAAGCGGGTCCTTGGAATATTTCTCTTTTGTAAAGTTTGAGAACCCCTCATTTACAAAAGGTTTACATCTCAAGACATAATCAGTTGTCTAACAGCAATCAAATCAAAGTTTTACTGACTAGAAATCTATTTAACTTAAATTGACCCCACCAAAAGACAAGCAACCCCAGTTTAAGCTGTTATAATGACATTAAGAGCTGGATATGCATTGGAACGAACACATACTGTACATCAATTTGGCATATGTAGTTACCTCGCTACACTCTTTGGCCTTTGGGTATTGCAGGCATGATACATGTTACACATATCTAATGTGCGCTTAATTAATATTTTAAAGGCTTATTATTATGCAGTATGTCTCTTTAACGTTAAAACAATGTTAGAAATGTTACACATACACTCTTAAAAAGGATTTACAGATCTTTGTGCATTAAGCTTTTAACACATTATGTGTAATTTTGTGTTGATTTTGTGTTAAAATATAACGCAAGTTGTGTTAAAAGTAACGCAAAATGTGTTGTTTCAATAATAACACAGAGATGGGTGAATTCTGGAACAATACATTTAGTGTGTTGTCCCAGAATCAACAGTAATGTGTAGTGCTGCCGCGAATAGTCGACGTAGTCGACGTAATCGACGATGAAAATTTGTCGACGGCAATTTTTTTAGTCGAGGAGTCGCATATTTATTTTTTTTCGTCTCAAACGGCCCACTGTAATTCTGTCTCATGTCTCAAATGGCTCAATGTAATTCACCTCCACACCAGTCTGTGCGCTGTGCGCGCCCTGCTGGTTAATCTGCTACGCTATCATCTTTCTTCCCTCTCCCTCTGCCTTCACTGCTTTATTTTTGAAAAATTGCCGGTGGCAGGTGAGTCTATGGAATTATGAGTCGGAAAGCTTCCGAAGTATGAAAGTATTTTAAGCCAAGTTGTGATAAAAGAGTGGTCTGTTACACCGTGCCAAACGTCGCCGGCTTATCACGGGAGCACAACGACAATGCACGAGCATCTCAAACGAAAACACTCGGGAGTTATTGACGATACACCCACAGAGAATAGGACAACGTAAGTAACTGTTATATGATTATTAATGAAACGGCGAGCTAGTCAGTACTGTTTTATTAACTCTTTTGAGAAGTACAATGACTCTGTATTTGGATGTTAAAGGCTATCAGTGTTTGCTCGTGATTCCGCCACGGAATCAACACTGGACACAACAAATAGATTTTTCATGATTCCCATTTACATTTTTATTTTACTATTTTAAACGGCTCAATTCATTGCTGCGAGTGTTCAGCGCGTCTCTCTCTCTCTCTCTCTCTCTCTCTCTCTCTCTCTCTCTCTCTCTCTCTCTCTCTCTATCACTTATGTTGCTTGCAGCGCCTCGACCGCGCGCGCCTCTCTCTTACGTGACAGTGAAAAGGTGGCAGTGTTTTTAATGTACTTTCTTTTTTGCGTAAACGTCAACATTCACAGATGTCTCTGACAAAGACGACTGATCGAGTTAACATGACTTGAAGAAAGATTAGCAGTAGTGTGAGTCTGTGTGCGAGCTTTCTCCCTCCCTATGATGCTGTATGCCGTGTTCTGTAGTCTATGTAACAACAACAGTGTATTCTCTTATATTTCTGAATTTGCACCGAATTGTCTGCGCTATATCACTCGCATTTAAAATCAAGAAATGGCTCAAAACACAACAACAATTATGAGAAGAGCAACAGCAGTAAAGCTACAATGTAAATGTATGGTGATTTTTGCATATCTAAATCAGGATTTTAGCAGCAGTTAAAGGAACAGCTGTTTGGATAAAAAACGAGGTGATGGGTCATGTTTAGGCACTATTTTATAGGCTACAACAGAACAGATAATATGTAAAATAGCATTCAGTTGTGTTAAAATGCAATATAAGATCAAAGAGTAGAAGTGAAACATTTCATATTTCTGTTATGCATCTACTTTGCACTGGAAGTTTTTATTATTATTTATATTGTTTACATTGTAATTTTTTATTTGGTAACATTTAAGTTATTCATATTGTTTATGACACCGGTGAGTTCAAAATAAAATGGACAATGAAATAACAAACACTTGAGTTTTTTTTAATTAGTCGTTTAGAATAGTCGACTATTCGAAAAATTAGTCGAAAGATTAGTCGTTAGAAAATTAGTCGTTAGTGGCAGCACTAGCAATGTGTTGTTTTTAACACATTCGTTCTAAGAGTGTAAAGTTCTTTCGCATCCCTGAAACTCAAACCATTATCAGATGCCCCCTCCACCATATATATATTTAAATAATACATTGATATCATAAAAATTTGACTAGTCGAATAATAGCGAAAATGAACGACTACTAGTCGACTAGGAAGATCTTTTTTGTTTGCATACACTCGACAAGTGCACACACAACTGCCTGTCATCAGTGCACGTGTACAGAGCGATCTCTCTCACATCTTCAAGCTACAGTCACCTAATTCATCTCTCAATAAAATCATTCTCTGCTCTTCACTGAAGAACTTTTGTACTTTTTATGAATGTGTCTATATTTCATTCATACAGTAAAGACTGTGAAGTGTTTTTTTTTTTCATTACTTTTAACAGACATAAGCCTTTTAAAAAGGCATATTAAATTTCTCTTTGCATAAGAAATATTTGTTGTGCTCATTTATTTGATTCTCTAGTAAAACAACAATATACATAATTACTGCTTAAGTAATATAACAAAGGCAACATCTGTGGTATTACTTTATCTAGAAAATTTTTTACAGTCATCAAAAAGCTTGAAGAATCAGTATCTGCAGCTGTGTCCCAATTCAAGGGCTGCAACCTTATGAGCACTCGACCTTAAAAGGTGAGCACTCGGTCTTTCAAGGTGGAAGCCTCAGAATTTTGCGAAGAGAACTGAAATGAGACGGTCTAACCTTCGGAGGACCCATAATTAGCGTCACCTGCTGCACGCGCCCACCTGCACGTTTCTGACTTATTAAAATAAATATGACATCAGAAAAATCATTAATTTATTTTAGAAATATGACACGTTGATGTATATTAAACTATTCAACAGTATACCAAATTAATCAACCTTATAAATATACGCAACATAAAAAGAATATTATTAACACAAAACATAACTTATAATACTAAAACAGTGACAAGAAAAAATGTTTTCTGATAAATACACTTTTATTTAATAAAGGTTTTAATTGTTTATTTTAGAATATCCACCCATTATATGCAGCCGTTGCAGACGCGCAATGACTCTTGGGATATCCTCGGCTGTTAAGGATCCATTCGTTCTATCCTTAACAGCGCGGAGAAATGAGGACGCATTTTGAGGCTTCATTCTAAGCATCCTTTGAATTGCGACGGCCTTACTGGCCTTAAGTCGCGCTGCTGTGACGCAATCGGTCTTAAAATACGTCCTTAAAAGGTCGCAGCCTTTGAATTGGGACTCAGCTTGCATTGATATCGGCCAATCACGAAGACATCGGCTGCAAAAATCCTGATTGGGGCATCCCTAATCTAAACAGTACTCCGTTCTGTAATGCCAGTAACATTGTCACCAAAGACCACATATTCGTATATTATATACTTAATTATCTATGATTTGTACTCCCCGGACTTCCGACATGCAAAGTCCTTATAATAAGACTGAAAGACAACTTACCAGGAAGTCTTCTTCACAAAACACTTTCCCACAGACGTAGTAAAAAGCTTTTCCCCGGAGCCTTCGACCTGCATAGAACACAAATTACCAACTATTGCAATTGAAACATCATCATAATAGGGCTGCACATAATAAATATTCCTTATTAAATTAAAAAAGAAAAAAAAAATGAGTGTGTACAACAAAACACTAAAATCTGGCAAAAATCAACAATACAAATATTGACATTTTGAAGTTATTGTTTTTTTACGCTAGTCTTGATGTCATAATTGTTCCACAATCAGATATGTGCACAATTGTTGCATTTATATTATAGCTTATTAACCCGTGTACACTGACAATGCCAAAATACGAACAAACCCAACCACTGATTTGAACCAAGCTAAATCTGTTAATACTATGTAAGGTTAAGTTATGTAAGGTTATTCTGTTTCTTTGGCATAAATCAAAGTTAAATAAAAAAGTTAGATATTTGTGACATGCTAACTGAATTGGATGAATGAATATAGAGTAAAAATAAATCAAAGTGTGTTTTGAAAAAGGGATTGGACTAAATTCAATAAACAGACCCACTAAACCAAGTAAGAAATCGTCAGCACTCTTTGAGCACACAAAGACATTTAAAAAACTCAGATAGTGATCGGCTGCTGCTTTCCAGTCCACGGTGAGAACTTCCTGTCCCAATCCGGGCTGTTTTTGGCTTTAAACCCCAAAAGACAGACAGACAAATCTTCTTATTCAAACAACCCCTGTCCCACAGGAAAGCACATTCCTCACATTTCTGTCTTTCAGGCTGATGTAGTTAACCCTTTATAAGCCTCTTTAAAGTCAATGAAAGCATTCATGTTACTGCCGTCATCTTACAAAACACAGTGGAACTTATACAACCTAAAGAGTTCACCAAAATGTTGCACAATATGTATATGACTTCCTTGCTTTAGCTAAACATAGTCTATACAATTTTAAATTATGCCACTATTTTGGCTAATATAAGCACATACATCCATAATAAATGTAATCCAGCCAACTCCAATGTGTTGATAAAAAGCTAAATTATGTGTATGTAAGAAAACTATTAATATCTTGTGAACTTATTTAGCGACATTGAAACCAATTCAAACTTAAAACAAGCCAGTGCCAAATTTAAATATAGTGGCATGTCCCACTTCCGATTAGTTCTGGCAAGTCTCATGACAAAATATCATACACAAACTTCTCACACACTCCTATTGCTTTAGAAGATTGCTTTTGCCAACTGACAACAGCAGCTTATTAACCAAACATTAACCATTAACTTTAATATTAAATTGTCATTGAGTAAAAATACAGCTGATGGTTGTCTGTGTGTCTGTAAAAACAATACAAAAATTTTATTAAATTTGAACGTACAAACAACAGCAACAGATCAACAACAGAACCAGGATTCATACATTAGGGACTTTAAGCAACAGCTGGGAATGGAACGGCTACGGCGACCGGAAGTAAGCTGTCAGACCACCGTAGCCAAGAACGTAAAAATCACTAAGCAAACGTAAACAGGACAGCGCAACGCGGTATTAATTCATTTATTAAGATGCAAAAATATGTCATTTAAAAAAGCAAGAGAAGAAGGATTGCTGGCATTAAATGACAATATTTTGTCAGAAGAAGAGTTTTTACTATTGTATGATGTAAATAAGTCTAAAAACCTAGATTTAAGCAATACTGAAAATGTTGAATACTTAAAAATCTTTAAAATTAGCTTAAATTTAAAACATTCGAACACATATTATATAAAATACTGGTAAAATCATAAACTGATGCAATTACAATGTCATATGCCATAAAACATAATATTTATGTACATAATCTCTCACGTTGTAGCGACTACGGCAAATCAGCTGTTCTCCCGTAGTAGACCGTTACAGTAGAACGTCGCAAAGTAGCAGTTAAATTCGCGCATGCGCAACACAACGCCAGAATGCCGTTGCCGTTCCACCAGAGGCTGTTGCTTAAAGTCCCTATTATCAAATGTTCACGCAACATTACATTTTCAACGGTCATGTGATCAGTCCAGAGGATTAATATCCAACAAGGGCAGGTTGTCTCTTTTTTAACTACCAAGCAGGACACATTTCAAAAAAGTTTTCAAAAAGGAAGGATAGAAAGGTCTGTAGTTACGTGTCGACACACACCGTGCATTAACAAAAAAAAAAATTCTTTCAACTGATAATATAATATTGGTCATAAATTCATACCTTCAATTAACCAAAATTCCTATTTTAGAATATGTTTATTAACCCGCTATTTAATTGTTTTTACTTTAATTTAACTTTTATGTTAAAATTATTTAATTTAACTGCATATCTGTCAGGTAAGTGACAGCATTTTTATATGAACATTTTTATTTGTGTTCGTGTTAACTTTGGGACAGAATGTAATAAATGACATGAGTGTTAGTACATTTTTATTTTTGGGCAAGCTACTGCATTTCACAGCTAAATAAGATCACGACAAAGCTAAATAAGTCTGCTTGGCAATCTGAAAGAGTTTACGGTTAAAAAAAAATCACTGCTTAGCCAGATGCATTAAATGCCACATAGTGTTTTTCTACATTTAAAATGACACATACTCTACACTGGTCCTTACAAGGGATTTATTAAAGGACACGTTCGGTATTTTAGCATTTATTTCAGACAACGGTCTTTTTCTATTTATAAATAATGTAATAACACAGATACATTTTTAAAGGACAAGTTCGGTATTTTAGACTTAAAGCCCTGTTTTCAGATTGTTTATGATGAAATAGAACGGTTTTGACAGAAATTTCGATATATGATGCTGGCCCGAGAATTTTTGGGTGTTTCTTGTATCACCTCCCACCTCTATAATGGCTTTATAGGGTGCATGGTTTGCGACGATTTTTGTGTGAGCATCAGTTAACACCCTTGACCACTCTGTGAGTTTCATGTCTTTGTAAACAAAAGTTTAATGCATTTTAGGAAGGATTGTTCCTGTGCACCTATAAAGCCATTATAGAGGTGGTAGGTGAAAAACAAACACCCAAAAATTCTCGGGCCAGCCGCATATGTCGAAATTTCAGTCAAAACCGTTCTATTTCATCATAAACAATCTGAAAACAGGGCTTTAAGTCTAAAATACCGAACTTGTCCTTTAAAAATGTATCTGTGTTATTACATTATTTATAAATAGAAAAAGACCGTTGTCTGATTGCTCTTTCACAAGGACTTCTGGATTGAAAAAAATATGTGGAGCCTGAAGCAGTGTGGGCTTTGCTGAAAAACGCATCAAGGGTGCAAAGGGGGCGCTGATGAGCACACTTTCAGAGCATAAAAATGACAGATGGGACACCGTACCTAGTAGACTAAAGCCAAAGATATACTTGGGCCGTCCGCATACACGCACCATCCGCATGATGTCATTTTCGTCATCAGGAGGGTCCGTGGTCGTACAAGTACAGAACGTGTATAACAGCACATGCACAAGAAAATATTTTAACAGGACACTCCACTACAAACAATTACACAAAGGCAATTTTGCACACACACCACCGTCTCTGCTACTCTTCTTCATCTATCCTAAAAAAATTTATATAACAATTTAAATAAGAAATCATTTGTATTGCTGACATGTCGAACGTCTTGCACGTGCGAGACAGACGCGGAAAGAAACTATGCCCTGCCGTTAAGCGAGCACGCCCAATAGGGGATTCTCATGCTTCCGTGTTTCATGGGCGGGACTTGTCAACTTTGTGACTGGCCACTTCCGGTGCAGTTCAACAGTGGCTGAAACGAAGGCTAGATGTCACTGCTCTGTTGTAAATCGAACAAACAACGGCAATCCTACTTACGTTTTCTTGGATTCCTGACTGAATTGAGTGGATGATGTGGCACTTTTTACAACATTGCAGTGTTTTAAAAGCAGCTTAACAAGAGAAGAAACCATAGAAAATGGGGGAATTATTCATATATAAAATATAAAGGAATAAAATAGAATTAAATATATGGTATTACTGCAAAGTTTTGTGTTCTCACAAAAAAAAAACGGTATTAACTTTCCTTTGAGTATTAAGATGTATAGTCAATATGATTATGACAGGCATATTTATTTAATGTGTACATGATTGTGTACTACTATAATCACGGCATTTTGAGATAATTTTGTGTTAAAATGTTATGCAAGAAAAAATAAACTCGGTTGTCATTTGCTTGCTGTCTTTACTATTTGGTTGTACGGCATGCTGTCTGAAGCCTTAATATACGTGTCGGGCTCACGGTTGAGGAGTGCAAGCAAACAAAACTTATCAAACAACGCGCGAGTAAAGTATTGAGATTTGATTCGCGTTTTTTGTGCTTAAATATTTCAATTGGCCAATAGGGCCAGTGACTATTGCATTGCTGCTAACAACACATTCAATAATAAAATAAAATTGAATATATGATATTACTATAAAGTTTTGTGTTCTCACAAATAAATAAAAATTTGAACAGTATTAACTAATAAAATGGTATTACATTTCCTTCGAGTATATGATGTTTAGTCAATATGATTAATGACAGGCATCATATTAAATTAGACATGCCTTTCCATCTTATGTAAAAATGGCCCCTAACAAAAGAATTACATGATTGCACGATTTTTTAATACATAAATAATAATACCATGAACAGCAGTGCAACATCATCATAAGGTGCATCTCAACACCATACGCTTACAAAAGTGAACTAGTGACGTCTATGGCAATAAAAGCTATATCAACACAAATTACTAAACCCTAAATTAATCTGTATTTCTTCAACTGAGTCATTCTCCGGATTCCGGAAGTGGCCGTGCACAAAGATCGCTGAAAGCGAAAGTTCTACGTATCAGCATGAAAACCCCCTATTTAAGGTCACAAGACCGAAAGTGCACCATTTGGGACAGAAGAACTTTAAACACTAATTACATTACATTACATTTACATTTTGTCATTTAGCAGACGCTTTTATCCAAAGCGACTTACTAGTGAGGTAAACAATAGAAGCAATTATAGCAACACAAGAACAGCAATACATAAGTGCACTGGAAATAGTCTCATACAGTCCAACACAATATACATAGACAAGGGGTTGTTAGTATTTTTTTTTTTTAGATGAGTTAGAGATAAAGAGAGCGGTAAATAGAGAAAGAAATAAAGAGAAAGGTAACTAAAGAAGGATAGTAAGTCCGTTTGGCGTAAGTGAGGTAATGGCGGAAGAGATGGGTTTTAGCCGAGTCTTAAAGACAGCTACAGTGTCAGCAGATCGTGTCACGACCGGCAGATCATTCCACAGTTGTGGAACAGTTCCTGAGAAGGTACGCGCTAGTGATTTTCTTCCCTTTTTGAGATGGCACCACAAGCCGTCGCTCAGTGGCAGAGCGCAGGGATCGAGAGGGTACATAAGGCTCTATAAGTAAGTGAAGGTAAGGGGGTGCTGACCCAGTGATGGTTTTAAAGGCCAGGAGCAGAGCCTTAAATTTGATGCGAGCTGCTATAGGAAGCCAGTGTAACTTGACAAAGAGAGAAGTGACGTGCATCCTCTTTGGCTCACTGAAGACCACTCTTGCCGCTGCGTTCTGAATCATCTGTAGGGGTTTGGTCGTGCAGGCTGGAAGCCTTGCAAGTAGGGCATTGCAGTAGTCCAGCCTGGACAGGACAAGAGCTTGGACCAGGACCTGTGTGGCATGCTCATCTAGGAAAGGTCTAATTTTCCTAATATTGTAGAGGATGAATCTACAAGAGCGAGCGGTGCTGGCAACATGCTCCGTGAAGCTAAGCCGATCATCAATGACCACTCCCAGGTTTTTGGCGTCCTGGAAGGCGTGATGGTCAAGGAACCTAGCTGAATGGAAATGTTGTGTTGAATCTTGGGTTCAGATGATATGACAAGCAGTTCTGTCTTCGCAAGGTTAAGATGGAGATGGTGATCCTTCATCCATAGTGAGATGTCCCTCAGGCATGCCGAGATGTGGGCAAAAATTGTGGGATCATCAGGGTGGAACGACAAGTGGAGTTGAGTGTCGTCTGCATAGCAGTGGTAGGAAAAGCCATAATTAAATGTCAGGGTATCTCTGGTGGGTCTGATATTGAGAGCGTTAGGTCTTGGTCACAAACAAAGCTGTCCTCCCATAAAAGCTGAACAATAGGTACTCTTTTTCTTCACACAAACCACAGTGCAGTCTCTGCCACACACAGAGACTTAACAGAGAACACAAAACACACCAATATGGGTTCAGACGGTGAAACCTGATGAGCACATTAACACTGTGTCAGTAACATCTGGGGCTCTGTTTTAAACAGGATCTCCAGGAGCTGGTGGTCTGTAAGGAGCACACAGGAGCACCTCTGTTTAAGCCAGCAGAGAGTCTGAATGTACATCATGCTCTCCGATTGCTTGTGCAGCTGTTTACTGTATGTCACTTCCTGTGTAACTCTCTGAGGTCTAATGATGGATAAAGAGATTGCAAAGAATTTCCTAGTAGCCTGTTGAGATTTTAGGTCTTACGAGAGTCTCCACTGTTTTTCTTACAGTATAGTGGTTGACAAAATATTAAACAAATGTGACTTTTTTCAGTTGTACAACCTAACAATTTGTTCTTATTAAACAGAAAAAGTGCAACTGAGTGTAAGGACAAAGGGGCTTTTTGCACATGTTGTTAAGTGTAACTACATTTATTAAGTCCACATGTTGAACTTGATACACTAGTGACTAGTACACTAGTCCACATGTTATTAGTTTTTTTACCTATATTTTGTGTTATGCTATTTTACACAATGTGTGTCATTTTGTGTTAATTTTGTATAAACCAGTTGTGTTCAAAGTAACACAAAATGTTTTGTTTCAATAATAACACAGATATGTTTGTATTCGCGGACAATGCCCTGATTGTAAAGTTTTTATCCGTTCTAAGAGTGTAGATATCAAAAGATATCAAAGATCTGGGTTAACGATGCAGACATTAAAAGGTAAATATAGGTAAGTACTGCATAAACACTTCCTCACTACAGAATGTTCAATGAGACCACAAGTTTACAATTCGTTGGCTAAGAGTCTTGGTCTGCGTACTTGGTTACGGTATGTTTCTGGCCTAAGATATCAAACACCTGTTTGTCTTTTTACCCCACCGACTCCAGCTGACATAACACATTGGACATACCACTATCTGCCCATCTAACCCGTTAACCAACCTCAGTCACGCGCTCCCCCGACATTCCTCTCCAGCAGGATAACTACTCTGTCCAGCAAAACTATTCTCACTATCTTTAGTCACACAACTCATGTAAACATGTGGAAATACACACAGACACATTAACTGCACTCATAACAATGCTCTGGACACACAACGAGAACAAAGCAGAGACCGAAACTGTGGCTTAAAGGCAGTCCTGTAGAGGAGAAGCTCAGAAAAATCCATATTTTCCTTTAAATACTTCCCATTTCCAGAAACCACAGATGAGCTAAATAAACTGCAAGAAAACAAGACTTTTTAAAGGCATAAAAAGGAGTGTTTATGCAAGCCTCACCATGACTTCTGCATATCAGAATTAAGCAGACTTCGCTTTGCCTCATGCCGCATTACCACCTTAGGTGTGCATTATTTTCAAATCTTCAATTATTCTGCTTATACCACAGTTACCACAGACATTGCTGAGACATTGCTCTGGTGGTTCAGATGTGCTTTATCAAAAAATAATGCATAGGCGTGGAACATTTCTCAACCAATCAGAATAAAGCATTCAGCAGCCCAGTAGTATACATTAAAAAATCTTAACTCTATCCCCACCATTAACGAGTTATCTTGTCAATTAAGAGAAAACACTTTCCTGCCAATGACAAGTTTTTACGGCAATACATATTTCTGCTATTATTCACTTGGTGGCGGCCTTACCCAACTTATAAAACACTGAATCATCCACGGTTTTAAAAGTAGTAAATACTCTGTGGTTGTTTTGATAATTATTACATTATTCTACTAGGAAATCATTTTAAATACATGTTTCAAAGATAAAATTTGGAATTGGAGTATTATTTATTGCATTATTCTATTAGTAAAACATTTGAATACCTCCAGCTTATTACATTATTCAAATAAGAAAATACAATGAAATAACTCCATGTAACTTCATATACTCCATTCTAAAATATACTCTTTAAAAATAAAGGTGCTTCACGATGTCACAGAGGAACGTTTTTGTTTAAATGGTTCTATAAAGATAACATCTATAACATCATAAGAGGTTTCTTGTGTTGATAAAAGGTTCTTCAGATTATGAAAAAAATATAAAAGAAAAGGGTTCTTTAAAGAACCTTTGACTAAATTGTTCTTTGAGTAACCAAAAATGGTTCTTCTATGGCATCGTTGTGAAGAACCTTTTAAGCACATTTATTTTTAAGAGTGTATATTTAAAAACTGCCATGATTTAGTTGTTTCTGTGTTTTCTGTATTTTCTTTGTTTCAATGTAAAGCTGCATTGGAACAATAAACAATTGTGAAAAGCACTATATAAAAGATTAGATTGAAAATACAAATGATCCTTCTATAACTGTGTAGAGTGCTATAAATCTTCAAACTCTTGAAAATTATAACCACAAATAAGTATTATTATGTATTTTAACTAATATTTCAATTATTTATTAGATGATATAACAAAGTATAAGGGTTTTTTATATATTTTGCAGATTTTTGCAAGGTATTGTTGCATTATTAAGATTTTCCCTCACATCTAATCTTTTGGTCTGATTGTCCACAATATTATTTTGCAGATGAGGAAATTGGATCAGTTCTTTCATACCGTGCAACTATCTAGTCAGTGTATCAGTTGCAATGTTAACTGCAGATGCCATTGTTGTTATTTTGAAAACTTATGTCCTGCCTCATATGTCAACTCAAAAATACATCCAACAAAATATATGCACATAAATATCAGAAGCAAACAATTCAAGAATGGCTCTCAAAACAGTAATATAAACATGGTGTTTAAGAATCAGAATAAATATAAACTTACAACAAGCACTACAGGTGAAGCAACTGTCATGGTACAAGCTGCCCATTGCCTGACACGCCTGACTGGCTCCATAAACAGCCTTACTGCACTTCACACAACTGCCTGCAAAAGAGAAATAAAAAAACATCAACATAAGTCTGCAAATATTTTCTGTTTCCTTTAACATTGTCAACTCTGTGTGTGTGCAGGGAGCGAGAGAATATATCATATAAGTATAATAAAATATACTTAACAATTATTGTCATTATTATTTGATACTATTTTTATACAAGAGGGGACCAGATGTAATGTGAGAGTAATTTGGTAAACAACCAGACCCATATGACCCCCCCCCCCCAAATGCAGAGGCATTTATATTTGATGCACTCACCATGGTACTATTATTAAAATGAGAGAGTAATCAAGTCTCAAAGTAAACAAGCCTAAAACCAACACAAAGTAGCATCAGAACATCATCATACCATTGTGTAACCACGACATGTGTAGTAAAACTATGCCAATACAAATGCCAATATGTTATAAATTGTTACTTTATTTTCACAATAATAAAACCAACTTTACGAGGTATAATTGTGATATAGAACAATTTATCTAAATATACGTAT
>NW_027394238.1:0-30889 GCF_030506205.2 Paramisgurnus dabryanus | reverse complement strand
CTCCTGAAGGCATTTTAGGCCGAATTGGGCACTTTTGCATGAAAAGTCAAAATCCAACCTGAAATGCTGAAATCGCTTGAAAAATGCTTTTCTGAGCTGGAAATGCCTTTAAACGACATTTCTCATCATAAGAATGCTTCTGAAGGCATTTTAGGCCGAATTGGGCACTTTTGCATGAAAAGTCAAAATCCAACCTGAAATGTTGAAATCGCTTGAAAAATGCTTTTCTGAGCTGGAAATGCCTTTAAACGACATTTCTCAACATAAGAATGCTCCTGAAGGCATTTTAGGCCGAATTGGGCACTTTTGCATGAAAAGTCAAAATCCAACCTGAAATGTTAAAATCGCTTGAAAAATGCTTTTCTGAGCTGGAAATGCCTTTAAACGACATTTCTCATCATAAGAATGCTTCTGAAGGCATTTTAGGCCGAATTGGGCACTTTTGCATGAAAAGTCAAAATCCAACCTGAAATGTTGAAATCGCTTGAAAAATGCTTTTCTGAGCTGGAAATGCCTTTAAACGACATTTCTCATCATAAGAATGCTCCTGAAGGCATTTTAGGCCGAATTGGGCACTTTTGCATGAAAAGTCAAAATCCAACCTGAAATGTTGAAATCGCTTGAAAAATGCTTTTCTGAGCTGGAAATGCCTTTACACGACATTTCTCAACATAAGAATGCTCCTGAAGGCATTTAAGGCCGAATTGGGCACTTTTGCATAAAAAGTCAAAATCCAACCTGAAATGTTGAAATCGCTTGAAAAATGCTTTTCTGAGCTGGAAATGCCTTTAAACGAAATTTCTCATCATAAGAATGCTCCTGAAGGCATGTTAGGCCGAATTGGACACTTTTGCATGAAAAGTCAAAATCCAACCTGAAATGTTGAAATCGCTTGAAAAATGCTTTTCTGAGCTGGAAATGCCTTTAAACGACATTTCTCATCATAAGAATGCTCCTCAAGGCATTTTAGGCCGATTTGGGCACTTTTGCATGAAAAGTCAAAATCCAACCTGAAATGCTGAAATCGCTTGAAAAATGCTTTTCTGAGCTGGAAATGCCTTTAAACGACATTTCTCATCATAAGAATGCTCCTGAAGGCATTTTAGGCCGAATTGGGCACTTTTGCATGAAAAGTCAAAATCCAAACTGAAATGTTGAAATCGCTTGAAAAATGCTTTTCTGAGCTGGAAATGCCTTTAAACGACATATCTCATCATAAGAATGCTCCTGAAGGCATTTTAGGCCGAATTGGGCACTTTTGCATGAAAAGTCAAAATCCAACCTGAAATGTTGAAATCGCTTGAAAAATGCTTTTCTGAGCTGGAAATGCCTTTAAACGACATTTCTCATCATAAGAATGCTCCTGAAGGCATTTTAGGCCGAATTGGGCACTTTTGCATGAAAAGTCAAAATCCAACCTGAAATGTTGAAATCGCTTGAAAAATGCTTTTCTGAGCTGGAAATGCCTTTAAACGACATTTCTCATCATAAGAATGCTTCTGAAGGCATTTTAGGCCGAATTGGGCACTTTTGCATGAAAAGTCAAAATCCAACCTGAAATGTTGAAATCGCATGAAAAATGCTTTTCTGAGCTGGAAATGCCTTTAAACGACATTTCTCATCATAAGAATGCTCCTGAAGGCATTTTAGGCCGAATTGGGCACTTTTGCATGAAAAGTCAAAATCCAACCTGAAATGTTGAAATCGCTTGAAAAATGCTTTTCTGAGCTGGAAATGCCTTTAAACGACATTTCTCAACATAAGAATGCTCCTGAAGGCATTTTAGGCCGAATTGGGCACTTTTGCATAAAAAGTCAAAATCCAACCTGAAATGTTGAAATCGCTTGAAAAATGCTTTTCTGAGCTGGAAATGCCTTTAAACGAAATTTCTCATCATAAGAATGCTCCTGAAGGCATTTTAGGCCGAATTGGACACTTTTGCATGAAAAGTCACAATCCAACCTGAAATGCTGAAATCGCTTGAAAAATGCTTTTCTGAGCTGGAAATGCCTTTAAACGACATTTCTCATCATAAGAATGCTCCTCAAGGCATTTTAGGCCGATTTGGGCACTTTTGCATGAAAAGTCAAAATCCAACCTGAAATGCTGAAATCGCTTGAAAAATGCTTTTCTGAGCTGGAAATGCCTTTAAACGACATTTCTCATCATAAGAATGCTTCTGAAGGCATTTTAGGCCGAATTGGGCACTTTTGCATAAAAAAGTCAAAATCCAACCTGAAATGTTGAAATCGCTTGAAAAATGCTTTTCTGAGCTGGAAATGCCTTTAAACGACATTTCTCATCATAAGAATGCTTCTGAAGGCATTTTAGGCCGAATTGGGCACTTTTGCACAAAAAGTCAAAATCCAACCTGAAATGTTGAAATCGCTTGAAAAATGCTTTTCTGAGCTGGAAATGCCTTTAAACGACATTTCTCATCATAAGAATGCTTCTGAAGGCATTTTAGGCCGAATTGGGCACTTTTGCATGAAAAGTCAAAATCCAACCTGAAATGCTGAAATCGCATGAAAAATGCTTTTCTGAGCTGGAAATGCCTTTAAACGACATTTCTCATCATAAGAATGCTCCTGAAGGCATTTTAGGCCGAATTGGGCACTTTTGCATGAAAAGTCAAAATCCAACCTGAAATGCTGAAATCGCTTGAAAAATGCTTTTCTGAGCTGGAAATGCCTTTAAACGACATTTCTCATCATAAGAATGCTCCTGAAGGCATTTTAGGCCGAATTGGGCACTTTTGCATGAAAAGTCAAAATCCAACCTGAAATGTTGAAATCGCTTGAAAAATGCTTTTCTGAGCTGGAAATGCCTTTAAACGACATTTCTCTTCATAAGAATGCTCCTGAAGGCATTTTAGGCCGAATTGGGCACTTTTGCATGAAAAGTCAAAATCCAACCTGAAATGCTGAAATCGCTTGAAAAATGCTTTTCTGAGCTGGAAATGCCTTTAAACGACATTTCTCATCATAAGAATGCTTCTGAAGGCATTTTAGGCCGAATTGGGCACTTTTGCATGAAAAGTCAAAATCCAACCTGAAATGTTGAAATCGCTTGAAAAATGCTTTTCTGAGCTGGAAATGCCTTTAAACGACATTTCTCAACATAAGAATGCTCCTGAAGGCATTTTAGGCCGAATTGGGCACTTTTGCATGAAAAGTCAAAATCCAACCTGAAATGTTAAAATCGCTTGAAAAATGCTTTTCTGAGCTGGAAATGCCTTTAAACGACATTTCTCATCATAAAAATGCTTCTGAAGGCATTTTAGGCCGAATTGGGCACTTTTGCATGAAAAGTCAAAATCCAACCTGAAATGTTGAAATCGCTTGAAAAATGCTTTTCTGAGCTGGAAATGCCTTTAAACGACATTTCTCATCATAAGAATGCTCCTGAAGGCATTTTAGGCCGAATTGGGCACTTTTGCATGAAAAGTCAAAATCCAACCTGAAATGCTGAAATCGCTTGAAAAATGCTTTTCTGAGCTGGAAATGCCTTTAAACGACATTTCTCATCATAAGAATGCTTCTGAAGGCATTTTAGGCCGAATTGGGCACTTTTGCATGAAAAGTCAAAATCCAACCTGAAATGTTGAAATCGCTTGAAAAATGCTTTTCTGAGCTGGAAATGCCTTTAAACGACATTTCTCAACATAAGAATGCTCCTGAAGGCATTTTAGGCCGAATTGGGCACTTTTGCATGAAAAGTCAAAATCCAACCTGAAATGTTAAAATCGCTTGAAAAATGCTTTTCTGAGCTGGAAATGCCTTTAAACGACATTTCTCATCATAAGAATGCTTCTGAAGGCATTTTAGGCCGAATTGGGCACTTTTGCATGAAAAGTCAAAATCCAACCTGAAATGTTGAAATCGCTTGAAAAATGCTTTTCTGAGCTGGAAATGCCTTTAAACGACATTTCTCATCATAAGAATGCTCCTGAAGGCATTTTAGGCCGAATTGGGCACTTTTGCATGAAAAGTCAAAATCCAACCTGAAATGTTGAAATCGCTTGAAAAATGCTTTTCTGAGCTGGAAATGCCTTTACACGACATTTCTCAACATAAGAATGCTCCTGAAGGCATTTAAGGCCGAATTGGGCACTTTTGCATAAAAAGTCAAAATCCAACCTGAAATGTTGAAATCGCTTGAAAAATGCTTTTCTGAGCTGGAAATGCCTTTAAACGAAATTTCTCATCATAAGAATGCTCCTGAAGGCATGTTAGGCCGAATTGGACACTTTTGCATGAAAAGTCAAAATCCAACCTGAAATGTTGAAATCGCTTGAAAAATGCTTTTCTGAGCTGGAAATGCCTTTAAACGACATTTCTCATCATAAGAATGCTCCTCAAGGCATTTTAGGCCGATTTGGGCACTTTTGCATGAAAAGTCAAAATCCAACCTGAAATGCTGAAATCGCTTGAAAAATGCTTTTCTGAGCTGGAAATGCCTTTAAACGACATTTCTCATCATAAGAATGCTCCTGAAGGCATTTTAGGCCGAATTGGGCACTTTTGCATGAAAAGTCAAAATCCAAACTGAAATGTTGAAATCGCTTGAAAAATGCTTTTCTGAGCTGGAAATGCCTTTAAACGACATATCTCATCATAAGAATGCTCCTGAAGGCATTTTAGGCCGAATTGGGCACTTTTGCATGAAAAGTCAAAATCCAACCTGAAATGTTGAAATCGCTTGAAAAATGCTTTTCTGAGCTGGAAATGCCTTTAAACGACATTTCTCATCATAAGAATGCTCCTGAAGGCATTTTAGGCCGAATTGGGCACTTTTGCATGAAAAGTCAAAATCCAACCTGAAATGTTGAAATCGCTTGAAAAATGCTTTTCTGAGCTGGAAATGCCTTTAAACGACATTTCTCATCATAAGAATGCTTCTGAAGGCATTTTAGGCCGAATTGGGCACTTTTGCATGAAAAGTCAAAATCCAACCTGAAATGTTGAAATCGCATGAAAAATGCTTTTCTGAGCTGGAAATGCCTTTAAACGACATTTCTCATCATAAGAATGCTCCTGAAGGCATTTTAGGCCGAATTGGGCACTTTTGCATGAAAAGTCAAAATCCAACCTGAAATGTTGAAATCGCTTGAAAAATGCTTTTCTGAGCTGGAAATGCCTTTAAACGACATTTCTCAACATAAGAATGCTCCTGAAGGCATTTTAGGCCGAATTGGGCACTTTTGCATAAAAAGTCAAAATCCAACCTGAAATGTTGAAATCGCTTGAAAAATGCTTTTCTGAGCTGGAAATGCCTTTAAACGAAATTTCTCATCATAAGAATGCTCCTGAAGGCATTTTAGGCCGAATTGGACACTTTTGCATGAAAAGTCACAATCCAACCTGAAATGCTGAAATCGCTTGAAAAATGCTTTTCTGAGCTGGAAATGCCTTTAAACGACATTTCTCATCATAAGAATGCTCCTCAAGGCATTTTAGGCCGATTTGGGCACTTTTGCATGAAAAGTCAAAATCCAACCTGAAATGCTGAAATCGCTTGAAAAATGCTTTTCTGAGCTGGAAATGCCTTTAAACGACATTTCTCATCATAAGAATGCTTCTGAAGGCATTTTAGGCCGAATTGGGCACTTTTGCATAAAAAAGTCAAAATCCAACCTGAAATGTTGAAATCGCTTGAAAAATGCTTTTCTGAGCTGGAAATGCCTTTAAACGACATTTCTCATCATAAGAATGCTTCTGAAGGCATTTTAGGCCGAATTGGGCACTTTTGCACAAAAAGTCAAAATCCAACCTGAAATGTTGAAATCGCTTGAAAAATGCTTTTCTGAGCTGGAAATGCCTTTAAACGACATTTCTCATCATAAGAATGCTTCTGAAGGCATTTTAGGCCGAATTGGGCACTTTTGCATGAAAAGTCAAAATCCAACCTGAAATGCTGAAATCGCATGAAAAATGCTTTTCTGAGCTGGAAATGCCTTTAAACGACATTTCTCATCATAAGAATGCTCCTGAAGGCATTTTAGGCCGAATTGGGCACTTTTGCATGAAAAGTCAAAATCCAACCTGAAATGCTGAAATCGCTTGAAAAATGCTTTTCTGAGCTGGAAATGCCTTTAAACGACATTTCTCATCATAAGAATGCTCCTGAAGGCATTTTAGGCCGAATTGGGCACTTTTGCATGAAAAGTCAAAATCCAACCTGAAATGTTGAAATCGCTTGAAAAATGCTTTTCTGAGCTGGAAATGCCTTTAAACGACATTTCTCTTCATAAGAATGCTCCTGAAGGCATTTTAGGCCGAATTGGGCACTTTTGCATGAAAAGTCAAAATCCAACCTGAAATGCTGAAATCGCTTGAAAAATGCTTTTCTGAGCTGGAAATGCCTTTAAACGACATTTCTCATCATAAGAATGCTTCTGAAGGCATTTTAGGCCGAATTGGGCACTTTTGCATGAAAAGTCAAAATCCAACCTGAAATGTTGAAATCGCTTGAAAAATGCTTTTCTGAGCTGGAAATGCCTTTAAACGACATTTCTCAACATAAGAATGCTCCTGAAGGCATTTTAGGCCGAATTGGGCACTTTTGCATGAAAAGTCAAAATCCAACCTGAAATGTTAAAATCGCTTGAAAAATGCTTTTCTGAGCTGGAAATGCCTTTAAACGACATTTCTCATCATAAAAATGCTTCTGAAGGCATTTTAGGCCGAATTGGGCACTTTTGCATGAAAAGTCAAAATCCAACCTGAAATGTTGAAATCGCTTGAAAAATGCTTTTCTGAGCTGGAAATGCCTTTAAACGACATTTCTCATCATAAGAATGCTCCTGAAGGCATTTTAGGCCGAATTGGGCACTTTTGCATGAAAAGTCAAAATCCAACCTGAAATGTTGAAATCGCTTGAAAAATGCTTTTCTGAGCTGGAAATGCCTTTAAACGACATTTCTCAACATAAGAATGCTCCTGAAGGCATTTAAGGCCGAATTGGGCACTTTTGCATAAAAAGTCAAAATCCAACCTGAAATGTTGAAATCGCTTGAAAAATGCTTTTCTGAGCTGGAAATGCCTTTAAACGAAATTTCTCATCATAAGAATGCTCCTGAAGGCATGTTAGGCCGAATTGGACACTTTTGCATGAAAAGTCAAAATCCAACCTGAAATGTTGAAATCGCTTGAAAAATGCTTTTCTGAGCTGGAAATGCCTTTAAACGACATTTCTCATCATAAGAATGCTCCTCAAGGCATTTTAGGCCGATTTGGGCACTTTTGCATGAAAAGTCAAAATCCAACCTGAAATGCTGAAATCGCTTGAAAAATGCTTTTCTGAGCTGGAAATGCCTTTAAACGACATTTCTCATCATAAGAATGCTTCTGAAGGCATTTTAGGCCGAATTGGGCACTTTTGCATGAAAAGTCAAAATCCAAACTGAAATGTTGAAATCGCTTGAAAAATGCTTTTCTGAGCTGGAAATGCCTTTAAACGACATTTCTCATCATAAGAATGCTTCTGAAGGCATTTTAGGCCGAATTGGGCACTTTTGCATGAAAAGTCAAAATCCAACCTGAAATGTTGAAATCGCTTGAAAAATGCTTTTCTGAGCTGGAAATGCCTTTAAACGACATTTCTCATCATAAGAATGCTTCTGAAGGCATTTTAGGCCGAATTGGGCACTTTTGCATGAAAAGTCAAAATCCAACCTGAAATGTTGAAATCGCTTGAAAAATGCTTTTCTGAGCTGGAAATGCCTTTAAACGACATTTCTCATCATAAGAATGCTTCTGAAGGCATTTTAGGCCGAATTGGGCACTTTTGCATGAAAAGTCAAAATCCAACCTGAAATGTTGAAATCGCTTGAAAAATGCTTTTCTGAGATGGAAATGCCTTTAAACGACATTTCTCATCATAAGAATGCTCCTGAAGGCATTTTAGGCCGAATTGGGCACTTTTGCATGAAAAGTCAAAATCCAACCTGAAATGCTGAAATCGCTTGAAAAATGCTTTTCTGAGCTGGAAATGCCTTTAAACGACATATCTCATCATAAGAATGCTCCTGAAGGCATTTTAGGCCGAATTGGGCACTTTTGCATGAAAAGTCAAAATCCAACCTGAAATGTTGAAATCGCTTGAAAAATGCTTTTCTGAGCTGGAAATGCCTTTAAACGACATTTCTCATCATAAGAATGCTCCTGAAGGCATTTTAGGCCGAATTGGGCACTTTTGCATGAAAAGTCAAAATCCAACCTGAAATGTTGAAATCGCTTGAAAAATGCTTTTCTGAGCTGGAAATGCCTTTAAACGACATTTCTCAACATAAGAATGCTCCTGAAGGCATTTTAGGCCGAATTGGGCACTTTTGCATAAAAAGTCAAAATCCAACCTGAAATGTTGAAATCGCTTGAAAAATGCTTTTCTGAGCTGGAAATGCCTTTAAACGAAATTTCTCATCATAAGAATGCTCCTGAAGGCATTTTAGGCCGAATTGGACACTTTTGCATGAAAAGTCACAATCCAACCTGAAATGCTGAAATCGCTTGAAAAATGCTTTTCTGAGCTGGAAATGCCTTTAAACGACATTTCTCATCATAAGAATGCTCCTCAAGGCATTTTAGGCCGATTTGGGCACTTTTGCATGAAAAGTCAAAATCCAACCTGAAATGCTGAAATCGCTTGAAAAATGCTTTTCTGAGCTGGAAATGCCTTTAAACGACATTTCTCATCATAAGAATGCTTCTGAAGGCATTTTAGGCCGAATTGGGCACTTTTGCATGAAAAGTCAAAATCCAACCTGAAATGTTGAAATCGCTTGAAAAATGCTTTTCTGAGCTGGAAATGCCTTTAAACGACATTTCTCATCATAAGAATGCTTCTGAAGGCATTTTAGGCCGAATTGGGCACTTTTGCACAAAAAGTCAAAATCCAACCTGAAATGTTGAAATCGCTTGAAAAATGCTTTTCTGAGCTGGAAATGCCTTTAAACGACATTTCTCATCATAAGAATGCTCCTGAAGGCATTTTAGGCCGAATTGGGCACTTTTGCATGAAAAGTCAAAATCCAACCTGAAATGTTGAAATCGCTTGAAAAATGCTTTTCTGAGCTGGAAATGCCTTTAAACGACATTTCTCATCATAAGAATGCTCCTGAAGGCATTTTAGGCCGAATTGGGCACTTTTGCATGAAAAGTCAAAATCCAACCTGAAATGCTGAAATCGCTTGAAAAATGCTTTTCTGAGCTGGAAATGCCTTTAAACGACATTTCTCATCATAAGAATGCTCCTCAAGGCATTTTAGGCCGATTTGGGCACTTTTGCATGAAAAGTCAAAATCCAACCTGAAATGCTGAAATCGCTTGAAAAATGCTTTTCTGAGCTGGGTATGCCTTTAAACGACATTTCTCATCATAAGAATGCTTCTGAAGGCATTTTAGGCCGAATTGGGCACTTTTGCATGAAAAGTCAAAATCCAACCTGAAATGTTGAAATCGCTTGAAAAATGCTTTTCTGAGCTGGAAATGCCTTTAAACGACATTTCTCATCATAAGAATGCTTCTGAAGGCATTTTAGGCCGAATTGGGCACTTTTGCACAAAAAGTCAAAATCCAACCTGAAATGTTGAAATCGCTTGAAAAATGCTTTTCTGAGCTGGAAATGCCTTTAAACGACATTTCTCATCATAAGAATGCTTCTGAAGGCATTTTAGGCCGAATTGGGCACTTTTGCATGAAAAGTCAAAATCCAACCTGAAATGCTGAAATCGCATGAAAAATGCTTTTCTGAGCTGGAAATGCCTTTAAACGACATTTCTCATCATAAGAATGCTCCTGAAGGCATTTTAGGCCGAATTGGGCACTTTTGCATGAAAAGTCAAAATCCAACCTGAAATGCTGAAATCGCTTGAAAAATGCTTTTCTGAGCTGGAAATGCCTTTAAACGACATTTCTCATCATAAGAATGCTCCTGAAGGCATTTTAGGCCGAATTGGGCACTTTTGCATGAAAAGTCAAAATCCAACCTGAAATGTTGAAATCGCTTGAAAAATGCTTTTCTGAGCTGGAAATGCCTTTAAACGACATTTCTCTTCATAAGAATGCTCCTGAAGGCATTTTAGGCCGAATTGGGCACTTTTGCATGAAAAGTCAAAATCCAACCTGAAATGCTGAAATCGCTTGAAAAATGCTTTTCTGAGCTGGAAATGCCTTTAAACGACATTTCTCATCATAAGAATGCTTTTGAAGGCATTTTAGGCCGAATTGGGCACTTTTGCATGAAAAGTCAAAATCCAACCTGAAATGTTGAAATCGCTTGAAAAATGCTTTTCTGAGCTGGAAATGCCTTTAAACGACATTTCTCAACATAAGAATGCTCCTGAAGGCATTTTAGGCCGAATTGGGCACTTTTGCATGAAAAGTCAAAATCCAACCTGAAATGTTAAAATCGCTTGAAAAATGCTTTTCTGAGCTGGAAATGCCTTTAAACGACATTTCTCATCATAAAAATGCTTCTGAAGGCATTTTAGGCCGAATTGGGCACTTTTGCATGAAAAGTCAAAATCCAACCTGAAATGTTGAAATCGCTTGAAAAATGCTTTTCTGAGCTGGAAATGCCTTTAAACGACATTTCTCATCATAAGAATGCTCCTGAAGGCATTTTAGGCCGAATTGGGCACTTTTGCATGAAAAGTCAAAATCCAACCTGAAATGCTGAAATCGCTTGAAAAATGCTTTTCTGAGCTGGGTATGCCTTTAAACGACATTTCTCATCATAAGAATGCTTCTGAAGGCATTTTAGGCCGAATTGGGCACTTTTGCATGAAAAGTCAAAATCCAACCTGAAATGTTGAAATCGCTTGAAAAATGCTTTTCTGAGCTGGAAATGCCTTTAAACGACATTTCTCATCATAAGAATGCTTCTGAAGGCATTTTAGGCCGAATTGGGCACTTTTGCACAAAAAGTCAAAATCCAACCTGAAATGTTGAAATCGCTTGAAAAATGCTTTTCTGAGCTGGAAATGCCTTTAAACGACATTTCTCATCATAAGAATGCTTCTGAAGGCATTTTAGGCCGAATTGGGCACTTTTGCATGAAAAGTCAAAATCCAACCTGAAATGCTGAAATCGCATGAAAAATGCTTTTCTGAGCTGGAAATGCCTTTAAACGACATTTCTCATCATAAGAATGCTCCTGAAGGCATTTTAGGCCGAATTGGGCACTTTTGCATGAAAAGTCAAAATCCAACCTGAAATGCTGAAATCGCTTGAAAAATGCTTTTCTGAGCTGGAAATGCCTTTAAACGACATTTCTCATCATAAGAATGCTCCTGAAGGCATTTTAGGCCGAATTGGGCACTTTTGCATGAAAAGTCAAAATCCAACCTGAAATGTTGAAATCGCTTGAAAAATGCTTTTCTGAGCTGGAAATGCCTTTAAACGACATTTCTCTTCATAAGAATGCTCCTGAAGGCATTTTAGGCCGAATTGGGCACTTTTGCATGAAAAGTCAAAATCCAACCTGAAATGCTGAAATCGCTTGAAAAATGCTTTTCTGAGCTGGAAATGCCTTTAAACGACATTTCTCATCATAAGAATGCTTCTGAAGGCATTTTAGGCCGAATTGGGCACTTTTGCATGAAAAGTCAAAATCCAACCTGAAATGTTGAAATCGCTTGAAAAATGCTTTTCTGAGCTGGAAATGCCTTTAAACGACATTTCTCAACATAAGAATGCTCCTGAAGGCATTTTAGGCCGAATTGGGCACTTTTGCATGAAAAGTCAAAATCCAACCTGAAATGTTAAAATCGCTTGAAAAATGCTTTTCTGAGCTGGAAATGCCTTTAAACGACATTTCTCATCATAAAAATGCTTCTGAAGGCATTTTAGGCCGAATTGGGCACTTTTGCATGAAAAGTCAAAATCCAACCTGAAATGTTGAAATCGCTTGAAAAATGCTTTTCTGAGCTGGAAATGCCTTTAAACGACATTTCTCATCATAAGAATGCTCCTGAAGGCATTTTAGGCCGAATTGGGCACTTTTGCATGAAAAGTCAAAATCCAACCTGAAATGTTGAAATCGCTTGAAAAATGCTTTTCTGAGCTGGAAATCCCTTTAAACGACATTTCTCAACATAAGAATGCTCCTGAAGGCATTTAAGGCCGAATTGGGCACTTTTGCATAAAAAGTCAAAATCCAACCTGAAATGTTGAAATCGCTTGAAAAATGCTTTTCTGAGCTGGAAATGCCTTTAAACGAAATTTCTCATCATAAGAATGCTCCTGAAGGCATGTTAGGCCGAATTGGACACTTTTGCATGAAAAGTCAAAATCCAACCTGAAATGTTGAAATCGCTTGAAAAATGCTTTTCTGAGCTGGAAATGCCTTTAAACGACATTTCTCATCATAAGAATGCTCCTCAAGGCATTTTAGGCCGATTTGGGCACTTTTGCATGAAAAGTCAAAATCCAACCTGAAATGCTGAAATCGCTTGAAAAATGCTTTTCTGAGCTGGAAATGCCTTTAAACGACATTTCTCATCATAAGAATGCTTCTGAAGGCATTTTAGGCCGAATTGGGCACTTTTGCATGAAAAGTCAAAATCCAACCTGAAATGTTGAAATCGCTTGAAAAATGCTTTTCTGAGATGGAAATGCCTTTAAACGACATTTCTCATCATAAGAATGCTCCTGAAGGCATTTTAGGCCGAATTGGGCACTTTTGCATGAAAAGTCAAAATCCAACCTGAAATGCTGAAATCGCTTGAAAAATGCTTTTCTGAGCTGGAAATGCCTTTAAACGACATATCTCATCATAAGAATGCTCCTGAAGGCATTTTAGGCCGAATTGGGCACTTTTGCATGAAAAGTCAAAATCCAACCTGAAATGTTGAAATCGCTTGAAAAATGCTTTTCTGAGCTGGAAATGCCTTTAAACGACATTTCTCATCATAAGAATGCTCCTGAAGGCATTTTAGGCCGAATTGGGCACTTTTGCATGAAAAGTCAAAATCCAACCTGAAATGTTGAAATCGCTTGAAAAATGCTTTTCTGAGCTGGAAATGCCTTTAAACGACATTTCTCAACATAAGAATGCTCCTGAAGGCATTTTAGGCCGAATTGGGCACTTTTGCATAAAAAGTCAAAATCCAACCTGAAATGTTGAAATCGCTTGAAAAATGCTTTTCTGAGCTGGAAATGCCTTTAAACGAAATTTCTCATCATAAGAATGCTCCTGAAGGCATTTTAGGCCGAATTGGACACTTTTGCATGAAAAGTCACAATCCAACCTGAAATGCTGAAATCGCTTGAAAAATGCTTTTCTGAGCTGGAAATGCCTTTAAACGACATTTCTCATCATAAGAATGCTCCTCAAGGCATTTTAGGCCGATTTGGGCACTTTTGCATGAAAAGTCAAAATCCAACCTGAAATGCTGAAATCGCTTGAAAAATGCTTTTCTGAGCTGGAAATGCCTTTAAACGACATTTCTCATCATAAGAATGCTTCTGAAGGCATTTTAGGCCGAATTGGGCACTTTTGCATGAAAAGTCAAAATCCAACCTGAAATGTTGAAATCGCTTGAAAAATGCTTTTCTGAGCTGGAAATGCCTTTAAACGACATTTCTCATCATAAGAATGCTTCTGAAGGCATTTTAGGCCGAATTGGGCACTTTTGCACAAAAAGTCAAAATCCAACCTGAAATGTTGAAATCGCTTGAAAAATGCTTTTCTGAGCTGGAAATGCCTTTAAACGACATTTCTCATCATAAGAATGCTCCTGAAGGCATTTTAGGCCGAATTGGGCACTTTTGCATGAAAAGTCAAAATCCAACCTGAAATGTTGAAATCGCTTGAAAAATGCTTTTCTGAGCTGGAAATGCCTTTAAACGACATTTCTCATCATAAGAATGCTCCTGAAGGCATTTTAGGCCGAATTGGGCACTTTTGCATGAAAAGTCAAAATCCAACCTGAAATGCTGAAATCGCTTGAAAAATGCTTTTCTGAGCTGGAAATGCCTTTAAACGACATTTCTCATCATAAGAATGCTCCTCAAGGCATTTTAGGCCGATTTGGGCACTTTTGCATGAAAAGTCAAAATCCAACCTGAAATGCTGAAATCGCTTGAAAAATGCTTTTCTGAGCTGGGTATGCCTTTAAACGACATTTCTCATCATAAGAATGCTTCTGAAGGCATTTTAGGCCGAATTGGGCACTTTTGCATGAAAAGTCAAAATCCAACCTGAAATGTTGAAATCGCTTGAAAAATGCTTTTCTGAGCTGGAAATGCCTTTAAACGACATTTCTCATCATAAGAATGCTTCTGAAGGCATTTTAGGCCGAATTGGGCACTTTTGCACAAAAAGTCAAAATCCAACCTGAAATGTTGAAATCGCTTGAAAAATGCTTTTCTGAGCTGGAAATGCCTTTAAACGACATTTCTCATCATAAGAATGCTTCTGAAGGCATTTTAGGCCGAATTGGGCACTTTTGCATGAAAAGTCAAAATCCAACCTGAAATGCTGAAATCGCATGAAAAATGCTTTTCTGAGCTGGAAATGCCTTTAAACGACATTTCTCATCATAAGAATGCTCCTGAAGGCATTTTAGGCCGAATTGGGCACTTTTGCATGAAAAGTCAAAATCCAACCTGAAATGCTGAAATCGCTTGAAAAATGCTTTTCTGAGCTGGAAATGCCTTTAAACGACATTTCTCATCATAAGAATGCTCCTGAAGGCATTTTAGGCCGAATTGGGCACTTTTGCATGAAAAGTCAAAATCCAACCTGAAATGTTGAAATCGCTTGAAAAATGCTTTTCTGAGCTGGAAATGCCTTTAAACGACATTTCTCTTCATAAGAATGCTCCTGAAGGCATTTTAGGCCGAATTGGGCACTTTTGCATGAAAAGTCAAAATCCAACCTGAAATGCTGAAATCGCTTGAAAAATGCTTTTCTGAGCTGGAAATGCCTTTAAACGACATTTCTCATCATAAGAATGCTTCTGAAGGCATTTTAGGCCGAATTGGGCACTTTTGCATGAAAAGTCAAAATCCAACCTGAAATGTTGAAATCGCTTGAAAAATGCTTTTCTGAGCTGGAAATGCCTTTAAACGACATTTCTCAACATAAGAATGCTCCTGAAGGCATTTTAGGCCGAATTGGGCACTTTTGCATGAAAAGTCAAAATCCAACCTGAAATGTTAAAATCGCTTGAAAAATGCTTTTCTGAGCTGGAAATGCCTTTAAACGACATTTCTCATCATAAAAATGCTTCTGAAGGCATTTTAGGCCGAATTGGGCACTTTTGCATGAAAAGTCAAAATCCAACCTGAAATGTTGAAATCGCTTGAAAAATGCTTTTCTGAGCTGGAAATGCCTTTAAACGACATTTCTCATCATAAGAATGCTCCTGAAGGCATTTTAGGCCGAATTGGGCACTTTTGCATGAAAAGTCAAAATCCAACCTGAAATGCTGAAATCGCTTGAAAAATGCTTTTCTGAGCTGGGTATGCCTTTAAACGACATTTCTCATCATAAGAATGCTTCTGAAGGCATTTTAGGCCGAATTGGGCACTTTTGCATGAAAAGTCAAAATCCAACCTGAAATGTTGAAATCGCTTGAAAAATGCTTTTCTGAGCTGGAAATGCCTTTAAACGACATTTCTCATCATAAGAATGCTTCTGAAGGCATTTTAGGCCGAATTGGGCACTTTTGCACAAAAAGTCAAAATCCAACCTGAAATGTTGAAATCGCTTGAAAAATGCTTTTCTGAGCTGGAAATGCCTTTAAACGACATTTCTCATCATAAGAATGCTTCTGAAGGCATTTTAGGCCGAATTGGGCACTTTTGCATGAAAAGTCAAAATCCAACCTGAAATGCTGAAATCGCATGAAAAATGCTTTTCTGAGCTGGAAATGCCTTTAAACGACATTTCTCATCATAAGAATGCTCCTGAAGGCATTTTAGGCCGAATTGGGCACTTTTGCATGAAAAGTCAAAATCCAACCTGAAATGCTGAAATCGCTTGAAAAATGCTTTTCTGAGCTGGAAATGCCTTTAAACGACATTTCTCATCATAAGAATGCTCCTGAAGGCATTTTAGGCCGAATTGGGCACTTTTGCATGAAAAGTCAAAATCCAACCTGAAATGTTGAAATCGCTTGAAAAATGCTTTTCTGAGCTGGAAATGCCTTTAAACGACATTTCTCTTCATAAGAATGCTCCTGAAGGCATTTTAGGCCGAATTGGGCACTTTTGCATGAAAAGTCAAAATCCAACCTGAAATGCTGAAATCGCTTGAAAAATGCTTTTCTGAGCTGGAAATGCCTTTAAACGACATTTCTCATCATAAGAATGCTTCTGAAGGCATTTTAGGCCGAATTGGGCACTTTTGCATGAAAAGTCAAAATCCAACCTGAAATGTTGAAATCGCTTGAAAAATGCTTTTCTGAGCTGGAAATGCCTTTAAACGACATTTCTCAACATAAGAATGCTCCTGAAGGCATTTTAGGCCGAATTGGGCACTTTTGCATGAAAAGTCAAAATCCAACCTGAAATGTTAAAATCGCTTGAAAAATGCTTTTCTGAGCTGGAAATGCCTTTAAACGACATTTCTCATCATAAAAATGCTTCTGAAGGCATTTTAGGCCGAATTGGGCACTTTTGCATGAAAAGTCAAAATCCAACCTGAAATGTTGAAATCGCTTGAAAAATGCTTTTCTGAGCTGGAAATGCCTTTAAACGACATTTCTCATCATAAGAATGCTCCTGAAGGCATTTTAGGCCGAATTGGGCACTTTTGCATGAAAAGTCAAAATCCAACCTGAAATGTTGAAATCGCTTGAAAAATGCTTTTCTGAGCTGGAAATCCCTTTAAACGACATTTCTCAACATAAGAATGCTCCTGAAGGCATTTAAGGCCGAATTGGGCACTTTTGCATAAAAAGTCAAAATCCAACCTGAAATGTTGAAATCGCTTGAAAAATGCTTTTCTGAGCTGGAAATGCCTTTAAACGAAATTTCTCATCATAAGAATGCTCCTGAAGGCATGTTAGGCCGAATTGGACACTTTTGCATGAAAAGTCAAAATCCAACCTGAAATGTTGAAATCGCTTGAAAAATGCTTTTCTGAGCTGGAAATGCCTTTAAACGACATTTCTCATCATAAGAATGCTTCTGAAGGCATTTTAGGCCGAATTGGGCACTTTTGCATGAAAAGTCAAAATCCAACCTGAAATGTTGAAATCGCTTGAAAAATGCTTTTCTGAGCTGGAAATGCCTTTAAACGACATTTCTCATCATAAGAATGCTTCTGAAGGCATTTTAGGCCGAATTGGGCACTTTTGCATGAAAAGTCAAAATCCAACCTGAAATGTTGAAATCGCTTGAAAAATGCTTTTCTGAGATGGAAATGCCTTTAAACGACATTTCTCATCATAAGAATGCTCCTGAAGGCATTTTAGGCCGAATTGGGCACTTTTGCATGAAAAGTCAAAATCCAACCTGAAATGCTGAAATCGCTTGAAAAATGCTTTTCTGAGCTGGAAATGCCTTTAAACGACATATCTCATCATAAGAATGCTCCTGAAGGCATTTTAGGCCGAATTGGGCACTTTTGCATGAAAAGTCAAAATCCAACCTGAAATGTTGAAATCGCTTGAAAAATGCTTTTCTGAGCTGGAAATGCCTTTAAACGACATTTCTCATCATAAGAATGCTCCTGAAGGCATTTTAGGCCGAATTGGGCACTTTTGCATGAAAAGTCAAAATCCAACCTGAAATGTTGAAATCGCTTGAAAAATGCTTTTCTGAGCTGGAAATGCCTTTAAACGACATTTCTCAACATAAGAATGCTCCTGAAGGCATTTTAGGCCGAATTGGGCACTTTTGCATAAAAAGTCAAAATCCAACCTGAAATGTTGAAATCGCTTGAAAAATGCTTTTCTGAGCTGGAAATGCCTTTAAACGAAATTTCTCATCATAAGAATGCTCCTGAAGGCATTTTAGGCCGAATTGGACACTTTTGCATGAAAAGTCACAATCCAACCTGAAATGCTGAAATCGCTTGAAAAATGCTTTTCTGAGCTGGAAATGCCTTTAAACGACATTTCTCATCATAAGAATGCTCCTCAAGGCATTTTAGGCCGATTTGGGCACTTTTGCATGAAAAGTCAAAATCCAACCTGAAATGCTGAAATCGCTTGAAAAATGCTTTTCTGAGCTGGAAATGCCTTTAAACGACATTTCTCATCATAAGAATGCTTCTGAAGGCATTTTAGGCCGAATTGGGCACTTTTGCATGAAAAGTCAAAATCCAACCTGAAATGTTGAAATCGCTTGAAAAATGCTTTTCTGAGCTGGAAATGCCTTTAAACGACATTTCTCATCATAAGAATGCTTCTGAAGGCATTTTAGGCCGAATTGGGCACTTTTGCACAAAAAGTCAAAATCCAACCTGAAATGTTGAAATCGCTTGAAAAATGCTTTTCTGAGCTGGAAATGCCTTTAAACGACATTTCTCATCATAAGAATGCTCCTGAAGGCATTTTAGGCCGAATTGGGCACTTTTGCATGAAAAGTCAAAATCCAACCTGAAATGTTGAAATCGCTTGAAAAATGCTTTTCTGAGCTGGAAATGCCTTTAAACGACATTTCTCATCATAAGAATGCTCCTGAAGGCATTTTAGGCCGAATTGGGCACTTTTGCATGAAAAGTCAAAATCCAACCTGAAATGCTGAAATCGCTTGAAAAATGCTTTTCTGAGCTGGAAATGCCTTTAAACGACATTTCTCATCATAAGAATGCTCCTCAAGGCATTTTAGGCCGATTTGGGCACTTTTGCATGAAAAGTCAAAATCCAACCTGAAATGCTGAAATCGCTTGAAAAATGCTTTTCTGAGCTGGGTATGCCTTTAAACGACATTTCTCATCATAAGAATGCTTCTGAAGGCATTTTAGGCCGAATTGGGCACTTTTGCATGAAAAGTCAAAATCCAACCTGAAATGTTGAAATCGCTTGAAAAATGCTTTTCTGAGCTGGAAATGCCTTTAAACGACATTTCTCATCATAAGAATGCTTCTGAAGGCATTTTAGGCCGAATTGGGCACTTTTGCACAAAAAGTCAAAATCCAACCTGAAATGTTGAAATCGCTTGAAAAATGCTTTTCTGAGCTGGAAATGCCTTTAAACGACATTTCTCATCATAAGAATGCTTCTGAAGGCATTTTAGGCCGAATTGGGCACTTTTGCATGAAAAGTCAAAATCCAACCTGAAATGCTGAAATCGCATGAAAAATGCTTTTCTGAGCTGGAAATGCCTTTAAACGACATTTCTCATCATAAGAATGCTCCTGAAGGCATTTTAGGCCGAATTGGGCACTTTTGCATGAAAAGTCAAAATCCAACCTGAAATGCTGAAATCGCTTGAAAAATGCTTTTCTGAGCTGGAAATGCCTTTAAACGACATTTCTCATCATAAGAATGCTCCTGAAGGCATTTTAGGCCGAATTGGGCACTTTTGCACAAAAAGTCAAAATCCAACCTGAAATGTTGAAATCGCTTGAAAAATGCTTTTCTGAGCTGGAAATGCCTTTAAACGACATTTCTCATCATAAGAATGCTCCTGAAGGCATTTTAGGCCGAATTGGGCACTTTTGCATGAAAAGTCAAAATCCAACCTGAAATGTTGAAATCGCTTGAAAAATGCTTTTCTGAGCTGGAAATGCCTTTAAACGACATTTCTCTTCATAAGAATGCTCCTGAAGGCATTTTAGGCCGAATTGGGCACTTTTGCATGAAAAGTCAAAATCCAACCTGAAATGCTGAAATCGCTTGAAAAATGCTTTTCTGAGCTGGAAATGCCTTTAAACGACATTTCTCATCATAAGAATGCTTCTGAAGGCATTTTAGGCCGAATTGGGCACTTTTGCATGAAAAGTCAAAATCCAACCTGAAATGTTGAAATCGCTTGAAAAATGCTTTTCTGAGCTGGAAATGCCTTTAAACGACATTTCTCAACATAAGAATGCTCCTGAAGGCATTTTAGGCCGAATTGGGCACTTTTGCATGAAAAGTCAAAATCCAACCTGAAATGTTAAAATCGCTTGAAAAATGCTTTTCTGAGCTGGAAATGCCTTTAAACGACATTTCTCATCATAAGAATGCTTCTGAAGGCATTTTAGGCCGAATTGGGCACTTTTGCATGAAAAGTCAAAATCCAACCTGAAATGTTGAAATCGCTTGAAAAATGCTTTTCTGAGCTGGAAATGCCTTTAAACGACATTTCTCATCATAAGAATGCTCCTGAAGGCATTTTAGGCCGAATTGGGCACTTTGGCATGAAAAGTCAAAATCCAACCTGAAATGTTGAAATCGCTTGAAAAATGCTTTTCTGAGCTGGAAATGCCTTTAAACGACATTTCTCAACATAAGAATGCTCCTGAAGGCATTTAAGGCCGAATTGGGCACTTTTGCATAAAAAGTCAAAATCCAACCTGAAATGTTGAAATCGCTTGAAAAATGCTTTTCTGAGCTGGAAATGCCTTTAAACGAAATTTCTCATCATAAGAATGCTCCTGAAGGCATGTTAGGCCGAATTGGACACTTTTGCATGAAAAGTCAAAATCCAACCTGAAATGTTGAAATCGCTTGAAAAATGCTTTTCTGAGCTGGAAATGCCTTTAAACGACATTTCTCATCATAAGAATGCTCCTCAAGGCATTTTAGGCCGATTTGGGCACTTTTGCATGAAAAGTCAAAATCCAACCTGAAATGCTGAAATCGCTTGAAAAATGCTTTTCTGAGCTGGAAATGCCTTTAAACGACATTTCTCATCATAAGAATGCTTCTGAAGGCATTTTAGGCCGAATTGGGCACTTTTGCATGAAAAGTCAAAATCCAAACTGAAATGTTGAAATCGCTTGAAAAATGCTTTTCTGAGCTGGAAATGCCTTTAAACGACATATCTCATCATAAGAATGCTCCTGAAGGCATTTTAGGCCGAATTGGGCACTTTTGCATGAAAAGTCAAAATCCAACCTGAAATGTTGAAATCGCTTGAAAAATGCTTTTCTGAGCTGGAAATGCCTTTAAACGACATTTCTCATCATAAGAATGCTCCTGAAGGCATTTTAGGCCGAATTGGGCACTTTTGCATGAAAAGTCAAAATCCAACCTGAAATGTTGAAATCGCTTGAAAAATGCTTTTCTGAGCTGGAAATGCCTTTAAACGACATTTCTCATCATAAGAATGCTTCTGAAGGCATTTTAGGCCGAATTGGGCACTTTTGCATGAAAAGTCAAAATCCAACCTGAAATGTTGAAATCGCTTGAAAAATGCTTTTCTGAGCTGGAAATGCCTTTAAACGACATTTCTCATCATAAGAATGCTCCTGAAGGCATTTTAGGCCGAATTGGGCACTTTTGCATGAAAAGTCAAAATCCAACCTGAAATGTTGAAATCGCTTGAAAAATGCTTTTCTGAGCTGGAAATGCCTTTAAACGACATTTCTCAACATAAGAATGCTCCTGAAGGCATTTTAGGCCGAATTGGGCACTTTTGCATAAAAAGTCAAAATCCAACCTGAAATGTTGAAATCGCTTGAAAAATGCTTTTCTGAGCTGGAAATGCCTTTAAACGAAATTTCTCATCATAAGAATGCTCCTGAAGGCATTTTAGGCCGAATTGGACACTTTTGCATGAAAAGTCACAATCCAACCTGAAATGCTGAAATCGCTTGAAAAATGCTTTTCTGAGCTGGAAATGCCTTTAAACGACATTTCTCATCATAAGAATGCTTCTGAAGGCATTTTAGGCCGAATTGGGCACTTTTGCATGAAAAGTCAAAATCCAACCTGAAATGTTGAAATCGCTTGAAAAATGCTTTTCTGAGCTGGAAATGCCTTTAAACGACATTTCTCAACATAAGAATGCTCCTGAAGGCATTTTAGGCCGAATTGGGCACTTTTGCATGAAAAGTCAAAATCCAACCTGAAATGTTAAAATCGCTTGAAAAATGCTTTTCTGAGCTGGAAATGCCTTTAAACGACATTTCTCATCATAAGAATGCTTCTGAAGGCATTTTAGGCCGAATTGGGCACTTTTGCATGAAAAGTCAAAATCCAACCTGAAATGTTGAAATCGCTTGAAAAATGCTTTTCTGAGCTGGAAATGCCTTTAAACGACATTTCTCATCATAAGAATGCTCCTGAAGGCATTTTAGGCCGAATTGGGCACTTTTGCATGAAAAGTCAAAATCCAACCTGAAATGTTGAAATCGCTTGAAAAATGCTTTTCTGAGCTGGAAATGCCTTTAAACGACATTTCTCAACATAAGAATGCTCCTGAAGGCATTTAAGGCCGAATTGGGCACTTTTGCATAAAAAGTCAAAATCCAACCTGAAATGTTGAAATCGCTTGAAAAATGCTTTTCTGAGCTGGAAATGCCTTTAAACGAAATTTCTCATCATAAGAATGCTCCTGAAGGCATGTTAGGCCGAATTGGACACTTTTGCATGAAAAGTCAAAATCCAACCTGAAATGTTGAAATCGCTTGAAAAATGCTTTTCTGAGCTGGAAATGCCTTTAAACGACATTTCTCATCATAAGAATGCTCCTCAAGGCATTTTAGGCCGATTTGGGCACTTTTGCATGAAAAGTCAAAATCCAACCTGAAATGCTGAAATCGCTTGAAAAATGCTTTTCTGAGCTGGAAATGCCTTTAAACGACATTTCTCATCATAAGAATGCTTCTGAAGGCATTTTAGGCCGAATTGGGCACTTTTGCATGAAAAGTCAAAATCCAAACTGAAATGTTGAAATCGCTTGAAAAATGCTTTTCTGAGCTGGAAATGCCTTTAAACGACATTTCTCATCATAAGAATGCTTCTGAAGGCATTTTAGGCCGAATTGGGCACTTTTGCATGAAAAGTCAAAATCCAACCTGAAATGTTGAAATCGCTTGAAAAATGCTTTTCTGAGCTGGAAATGCCTTTAAACGACATTTCTCATCATAAGAATGCTTCTGAAGGCATTTTAGGCCGAATTGGGCACTTTTGCATGAAAAGTCAAAATCCAACCTGAAATGTTGAAATCGCTTGAAAAATGCTTTTCTGAGCTGGAAATGCCTTTAAACGACATTTCTCATCATAAGAATGCTTCTGAAGGCATTTTAGGCCGAATTGGGCACTTTTGCATGAAAAGTCAAAATCCAACCTGAAATGTTGAAATCGCTTGAAAAATGCTTTTCTGAGCTGGAAATGCCTTTAAACGACATTTCTCATCATAAGAATGCTCCTGAAGGCATTTTAGGCCGAATTGGGCACTTTTGCATGAAAAGTCAAAATCCAACCTGAAATGCTGAAATCGCTTGAAAAATGCTTTTCTGAGCTGGAAATGCCTTTAAACGACATATCTCATCATAAGAATGCTCCTGAAGGCATTTTAGGCCGAATTGGGCACTTTTGCATGAAAAGTCAAAATCCAACCTGAAATGTTGAAATCGCTTGAAAAATGCTTTTCTGAGCTGGAAATGCCTTTAAACGACATTTCTCATCATAAGAATGCTCCTGAAGGCATTTTAGGCCGAATTGGGCACTTTTGCATGAAAAGTCAAAATCCAACCTGAAATGCTGAAATCGCTTGAAAAATGCTTTTCTGAGCTGGAAATGCCTTTAAACGAAATTTCTCATCATAAGAATGCTCCTGAAGGCATTTTAGGCCGAATTGGACACTTTTGCATGAAAAGTCACAATCCAACCTGAAATGCTGAAATCGCTTGAAAAATGCTTTTCTGAGCTGGAAATGCCTTTAAACGACATTTCTCATCATAAGAATGCTCCTCAAGGCATTTTAGGCCGATTTGGGCACTTTTGCATGAAAAGTCAAAATCCAACCTGAAATGCTGAAATCGCTTGAAAAATGCTTTTCTGAGCTGGAAATGCCTTTAAACGACATTTCTCATCATAAGAATGCTTCTGAAGGCATTTTAGGCCGAATTGGGCACTTTTGCATGAAAAGTCAAAATCCAACCTGAAATGTTGAAATCGCTTGAAAAATGCTTTTCTGAGCTGGAAATGCCTTTAAACGACATTTCTCATCATAAGAATGCTTCTGAAGGCATTTTAGGCCGAATTGGGCACTTTTGCACAAAAAGTCAAAATCCAACCTGAAATGTTGAAATCGCTTGAAAAATGCTTTTCTGAGCTGGAAATGCCTTTAAACGACATTTCTCATCATAAGAATGCTTCTGAAGGCATTTTAGGCCGAATTGGGCACTTTTGCATGAAAAGTCAAAATCCAACCTGAAATGTTGAAATCGCTTGAAAAATGCTTTTCTGAGCTGGAAATGCCTTTAAACGACATTTCTCTTCATAAGAATGCTCCTGAAGGCATTTTAGGCCGAATTGGGCACTTTTGCATGAAAAGTCAAAATCCAACCTGAAATGCTGAAATCGCTTGAAAAATGCTTTTCTGAGCTGGAAATGCCTTTAAACGACATTTCTCATCATAAGAATGCTTCTGAAGGCATTTTAGGCCGAATTGGGCACTTTTGCATGAAAAGTCAAAATCCAACCTGAAATGTTGAAATCGCTTGAAAAATGCTTTTCTGAGCTGGAAATGCCTTTAAACGACATTTCTCAACATAAGAATGCTCCTGAAGGCATTTTAGGCCGAATTGGGCACTTTGGCATGAAAAGTCAAAATCCAACCTGAAATGTTGAAATCGCTTGAAAAATGCTTTTCTGAGCTGGAAATGCCTTTAAACGACATTTCTCAACATAAGAATGCTCCTGAAGGCATTTAAGGCCGAATTGGGCACTTTTGCATAAAAAGTCAAAATCCAACCTGAAATGTTGAAATCGCTTGAAAAATGCTTTTCTGAGCTGGAAATGCCTTTAAACGAAATTTCTCATCATAAGAATGCTCCTGAAGGCATGTTAGGCCGAATTGGACACTTTTGCATGAAAAGTCAAAATCCAACCTGAAATGTTGAAATCGCTTGAAAAATGCTTTTCTGAGCTGGAAATGCCTTTAAACGACATTTCTCATCATAAGAATGCTCCTCAAGGCATTTTAGGCCGATTTGGGCACTTTTGCATGAAAAGTCAAAATCCAACCTGAAATGCTGAAATCGCTTGAAAAATGCTTTTCTGAGCTGGAAATGCCTTTAAACGACATTTCTCATCATAAGAATGCTTCTGAAGGCATTTTAGGCCGAATTGGGCACTTTTGCATGAAAAGTCAAAATCCAAACTGAAATGTTGAAATCGCTTGAAAAATGCTTTTCTGAGCTGGAAATGCCTTTAAACGACATTTCTCATCATAAGAATGCTTCTGAAGGCATTTTAGGCCGAATTGGGCACTTTTGCATGAAAAGTCAAAATCCAACCTGAAATGTTGAAATCGCTTGAAAAATGCTTTTCTGAGCTGGAAATGCCTTTAAACGACATTTCTCATCATAAGAATGCTTCTGAAGGCATTTTAGGCCGAATTGGGCACTTTTGCATGAAAAGTCAAAATCCAACCTGAAATGTTGAAATCGCTTGAAAAATGCTTTTCTGAGCTGGAAATGCCTTTAAACGACATTTCTCATCATAAGAATGCTTCTGAAGGCATTTTAGGCCGAATTGGGCACTTTTGCATGAAAAGTCAAAATCCAACCTGAAATGTTGAAATCGCTTGAAAAATGCTTTTCTGAGCTGGAAATGCCTTTAAACGACATTTCTCATCATAAGAATGCTCCTGAAGGCATTTTAGGCCGAATTGGGCACTTTTGCATGAAAAGTCAAAATCCAACCTGAAATGCTGAAATCGCTTGAAAAATGCTTTTCTGAGCTGGAAATGCCTTTAAACGACATATCTCATCATAAGAATGCTCCTGAAGGCATTTTAGGCCGAATTGGGCACTTTTGCATGAAAAGTCAAAATCCAACCTGAAATGTTGAAATTGCTTGAAAAATGCTTTTCTGAGCTGGAAATGCCTTTAAACGACATTTCTCATCATAAGAATGCTTCTGAAGGCATTTTAGGCCGAATTTGGCACTTTTGCATGAAAAGTCAAAATCCAACCTGAAATGCTGAAATCGCTTGAAAAATGCTTTTCTGAGCTGGAAATGCCTTTAAACGAAATTTCTCATCATAAGAATGCTCCTGAAGGCATTTTAGGCCGAATTGGACACTTTTGCATGAAAAGTCACAATCCAACCTGAAATGCTGAAATCGCTTGAAAAATGCTTTTCTGAGCTGGAAATGCCTTTAAACGACATTTCTCATCATAAGAATGCTCCTCAAGGCATTTTAGGCCGATTTGGGCACTTTTGCATGAAAAGTCAAAATCCAACCTGAAATGCTGAAATCGCTTGAAAAATGCTTTTCTGAGCTGGAAATGCCTTTAAACGACATTTCTCATCATAAGAATGCTCCTGAAGGCATTTTAGGCCGAATTGGGCACTTTTGCATGAAAAGTCAAAATCCAACCTGAAATGTTGAAATCGCTTGAAAAATGCTTTTCTGAGCTGGAAATGCCTTTAAACGACATTTCTCTTCATAAGAATGCTCCTGAAGGCATTTTAGGCCGAATTGGGCACTTTTGCATGAAAAGTCAAAATCCAACCTGAAATGCTGAAATCGCTTGAAAAATGCTTTTCTGAGCTGGAAATGCCTTTAAACGACATTTCTCATCATAAGAATGCTTCTGAAGGCATTTTAGGCCGAATTGGGCACTTTTGCATGAAAAGTCAAAATCCAACCTGAAATGTTGAAATCGCTTGAAAAATGCTTTTCTGAGCTGGAAATGCCTTTAAACGACATTTCTCAACATAAGAATGCTCCTGAAGGCATTTTAGGCCGAATTGGGCACTTTTGCATGAAAAGTCAAAATCCAACCTGAAATGTTAAAATCGCTTGAAAAATGCTTTTCTGAGCTGGAAATGCCTTTAAACGACATTTCTCATCATAAGAATGCTTCTGAAGGCATTTTAGGCCGAATTGGGCACTTTTGCATGAAAAGTCAAAATCCAACCTGAAATGTTGAAATCGCGTGAAAAATGCTTTTCTGAGCTGGAAATGCCTTTAAACGACATTTCTCATCATAAGAATGCTCCTGAAGGCATTTTAGGCCGAATTGGGCACTTTTGCATGAAAAGTCAAAATCCAACCTGAAATGTTGAAATCGCTTGAAAAATGCTTTTCTGAGCTGGAAATGCCTTTAAACGACATTTCTCAACATAAGAATGCTCCTGAAGGCATTTAAGGCCGAATTGGGCACTTTTGCATAAAAAGTCAAAATCCAACCTGAAATGTTGAAATCGCTTGAAAAATGCTTTTCTGAGCTGGAAATGCCTTTAAACGAAATTTCTCATCATAAGAATGCTCCTGAAGGCATGTTAGGCCGAATTGGACACTTTTGCATGAAAAGTCAAAATCCAACCTGAAATGTTGAAATCGCTTGAAAAATGCTTTTCTGAGCTGGAAATGCCTTTAAACGACATTTCTCATCATAAGAATGCTCCTCAGGGCATTTTAGGCCGATTTGGGCACTTTTGCATGAAAAGTCAAAATCCAACCTGAAATGCTGAAATCGCTTGAAAAATGCTTTTCTGAGCTGGAAATGCCTTTAAACGACATTTCTCATCATAAGAATGCTTCTGAAGGCATTTTAGGCCGAATTGGGCACTTTTGCATGAAAAGTCAAAATCCAAACTGAAATGTTGAAATCGCTTGAAAAATGCTTTTCTGAGCTGGAAATGCCTTTAAACGACATTTCTCATCATAAGAATGCTTCTGAAGGCATTTTAGGCCGAATTGGGCACTTTTGCATGAAAAGTCAAAATCCAACCTGAAATGTTGAAATCGCTTGAAAAATGCTTTTCTGAGCTGGAAATGCCTTTAAACGACATTTCTCATCATAAGAATGCTTCTGAAGGCATTTTAGGCCGAATTGGGCACTTTTGCATGAAAAGTCAAAATCCAACCTGAAATGTTGAAATCGCTTGAAAAATGCTTTTCTGAGCTGGAAATGCCTTTAAACGACATTTCTCATCATAAGAATGCTTCTGAAGGCATTTTAGGCCGAATTGGGCACTTTTGCATGAAAAGTCAAAATCCAACCTGAAATGTTGAAATCGCTTGAAAAATGCTTTTCTGAGCTGGAAATGCCTTTAAACGACATTTCTCATCATAAGAATGCTCCTGAAGGCATTTTAGGCCGAATTGGGCACTTTTGCATGAAAAGTCAAAATCCAACCTGAAATGCTGAAATCGCTTGAAAAATGCTTTTCTGAGCTGGAAATGCCTTTAAACGACATATCTCATCATAAGAATGCTCCTGAAGGCATTTTAGGCCGAATTGGGCACTTTTGCATGAAAAGTCAAAATCCAACCTGAAATGTTGAAATCGCTTGAAAAATGCTTTTCTGAGCTGGAAATGCCTTTAAACGACATTTCTCATCATAAGAATGCTCCTGAAGGCATTTTAGGCCGAATTGGGCACTTTTGCATGAAAAGTCAAAATCCAACCTGAAATGCTGAAATCGCTTGAAAAATGCTTTTCTGAGCTGGAAATGCCTTTAAGCGACATTTCTCATCATAAGAATGCTCCTCAAGGCATTTTAGGCCGATTTGGGCACTTTTGCATGAAAAGTCAAAATCCAACCTGAAATGCTGAAATAGCTTGAAAAATGCTTTTCTGAGCTGGAAATGCCTTTAAACGACATTTCTCATCATAAGAATGCTTCTGAAGGCATTTTAGGCCGAATTGGGCACTTTTGCATGAAAAGTCAAAATCCAACCTGAAATGTTGAAATTGCTTGAAAAATGCTTTTCTGAGCTGGAAATGCCTTTAAACGACATTTCTCATCATAAGAATGCTTCTGAAGGCATTTTAGGCCGAATTTGGCACTTTTGCATGAAAAGTCAAAATCCAACCTGAAATGTTGAAATCGCTTGAAAAATGCTTTTCTGAGCTGGAAATGCCTTTAAACGACATTTCTCATCATAAGAATGCTTCTGAAGGCATTTTAGGCCGAATTGGGCACTTTTGCATGAAAAGTCAAAATCCAACCTGAAATGTTGAAATCGCTTGAAAAATGCTTTTCTGAGCTGGAAATGCCTTTAAACGACATTTCTCATCATAAGAATGCTTCTGAAGGCATTTTAGGCCGAATTGGGCACTTTTGCATGAAAAGTCAAAATCCAACCTGAAATGTTGAAATCGCTTGAAAAATGCTTTTCTGAGCTGGAAATGCCTTTAAACGACATTTCTCAACATAAGAATGCTCCTGAAGGCATTTAAGGCCGAATTGGGCACTTTTGCATAAAAAGTCAAAATCCAACCTGAAATGTTGAAATCGCTTGAAAAATGCTTTTCTGAGCTGGAAATGCCTTTAAACGAAATTTCTCATCATAAGAATGCTCCTGAAGGCATGTTAGGCCGAATTGGACACTTTTGCATGAAAAGTCAAAATCCAACCTGAAATGTTGAAATCGCTTGAAAATGCTTTTCTGAGCTGGAAATGCCTTTAAACGACATTTCTCATCATAAGAATGCTCCTCAAGGCATTTTAGGCCGATTTGGGCACTTTTGCATGAAAAGTCAAAATCCAACCTGAAATGTTGAAATCGCTTGAAAAATGCTTTTCTGAGCTGGAAATGCCTTTAAACGACATTTCTCAACATAAGAATGCTCCTGAAGGCATTTTAGGCCGAATTGGGCACTTTTGCATAAAAAGTCAAAATCCAACCTGAAATGTTGAAATCGCTTGAAAAATGCTTTTCTGAGCTGGAAATGCCTTTAAACGACATTTCTCATCATAAGAATGCTCCTGAAGGCATTTTAGGCCGAATTGGGCACTTTTGCATGAAAAGTCAAAATCCAACCTGAAATGTTGAAATCGCTTGAAAAATGCTTTTCTGAGCTGGAAATGCCTTTAAACGACATTTCTCATCATAAGAATGCTTCTGAAGGCATTTTAGGCCGAATTGGGCACTTTTGCATGAAAAGTCAAAATCCAACCTGAAATGTTGAAATCGCTTGAAAAATGCTTTTCTGAGCTGGAAATGCCTTTAAACGACATTTCTCATCATAAGAATGCTCCTGAAGGCATTTTAGGCCGAATTGGGCACTTTTGCATGAAAAGTCAAAATCCAACCTGAAATGCTGAAATCGCTTGAAAAATGCTTTTCTGAGCTGGAAATGCCTTTAAACGACATATCTCATCATAAGAATGCTCCTGAAGGCATTTTAGGCCGAATTGGGCACTTTTGCATGAAAAGTCAAAATCCAACCTGAAATGTTGAAATCGCTTGAAAAATGCTTTTCTGAGCTGGAAATGCCTTTAAACGACATTTCTCATCATAAGAATGCTCCTGAAGGCATTTTAGGCCGAATTGGGCACTTTTGCATGAAAAGTCAAAATCCAACCTGAAATGCTGAAATCGCTTGAAAAATGCTTTTCTGAGCTGGAAATGCCTTTAAGCGACATTTCTCATCATAAGAATGCTCCTCAAGGCATTTTAGGCCGATTTGGGCACTTTTGCATGAAAAGTCAAAATCCAACCTGAAATGCTGAAATAGCTTGAAAAATGCTTTTCTGAGCTGGAAATGCCTTTAAACGACATTTCTCATCATAAGAATGCTTCTGAAGGCATTTTAGGCCGAATTGGGCACTTTTGCATGAAAAGTCAAAATCCAACCTGAAATGTTGAAATTGCTTGAAAAATGCTTTTCTGAGCTGGAAATGCCTTTAAACGACATTTCTCATCATAAGAATGCTTCTGAAGGCATTTTAGGCCGAATTTGGCACTTTTGCATGAAAAGTCAAAATCCAACCTGAAATGTTGAAATCGCTTGAAAAATGCTTTTCTGAGCTGGAAATGCCTTTAAACGACATTTCTCATCATAAGAATGCTTCTGAAGGCATTTT
>NW_027394237.1:22500-28618 GCF_030506205.2 Paramisgurnus dabryanus | reverse complement strand
ACCCAAGGTAGCTTTAGTTTTTAGGCATTAGCCTTGATGATCCAGGGCGGATCGTTTTGCGGCCGTAGCCGAGTTCCATCACCCAAGGTAGCTTTAGTTTTTAGGCATTAGCCTTGATGATCCAGGGCGGATCGTTTTTTCCCATCTTTCGGGTATGAGCTCTTTAATTGTGAGCCTTCGGCCGACACTCGCCCGGGGCGCTGCCTCACATCAGACGCCCTTCGTCCGTTCCAACCGTTCCAGTTCTTTTAACGGTTTTTCGTTCATCGCACACCGACGCGCACAGACCTTTCTTGGGATCTGTCGCAGGGAGGGAGGACGCTGGAGGTCCACTTCGAGGCACCCATCCCTATATACCCGATGGCACCTGTTCAAACGACCGCCCCTTGAGAGAAGGGGCCCTTCCCGTGGCTCGTCCGGGAGGAGGCGCCCGCGTCGGAAGGCGCCGTAAGGTCGGAGACCCTGGAAGTGCACGAGTCACCCGCTTTTACCTCCAGGCCCTCTGTCGTACTTCTCGTGTCCGCTCACGAGACCTCTTTTCGGCTTTATGGAAGTGCACGAGTCACCCGCTTTTGCCTTTTCTGGAAGTGCACGAGTCACCCGCTTTTGCTTCCAGGCCCTCTGTCGTACTTCTCGTGTCCGCTCACGAGACCTCTCTTCGGCCTGGGGGTGCGCCACGTACACCCCCGCGTCCGCATTCGAGTCACCTCTTCGGGCTCATGAGGTAGGGTCGGTGACCCTGGAAGTCAGAGACTTCCAGGCCTTCTGTCGTACACCCTCGCGTCCGCTCACGAGACCTCTCTTCGGCCTGGGGGTGCGCCACGTACACCCTCCCGCGTCCGCTTTCGAGTCACCACTCTGGGCTACGGAGGTAGGGACGTGTGCCCTGGAGGAACCTGACTTCCAGGAGGGAGGGCCGCCCTGTCAGGCCCGCTTTCGAGTCACCCATCTGGGCTAAGGAGGTAGGGACGTGTGCCCTGGAGGAACCAGACTTCCAGGAGGGAGGGCCGCCCTGTCAGGCCCGCTTTCGAGTCACCCATCTGGGCTAAGGAGGTAGGGACGTGTGCCCTGGAGGAACCAGACTTCCAGGAGGGAGGGCCGCCCTGTCAGGCCCGATTTCGAGTCACCCATCTGGGCTAAGGAGGTAGGGACGTGTGCCCTGGAGGAACCAGACTTCCAGGAGGGAGGGCCGCCCTGTCAGGCCCGCTTTCGAGTCACCCATCTGGGCTAAGGAGGTAGGGACGTGTGCCCTGGAGGAACCAGACTTCCAGGAGGGAGGGCCGCCCTGTCAGGCCCGCTTTCGAGTCACCCATCTGGGCTAAGGAGGTAGGGACGTGTGCCCTGGAGGAACCAGACTTCCAGGAGGGAGGGCCGCCCTGTCAGGCCCGATTTCGAGTCACCCATCTGGGCTAAGGAGGTAGGGACGTGTGCCCTGGAGGAACCGGACTTCCAGGAGGGAGGGCCGCCCTGTCAGGCCCGATTTCGAGTCACCCATCTGGGCTAAGGAGGTAGGGACGTGTGCCCTGGAGGAACCGGACTTCCAGGAGGGAGGGCCGCCCTGTCAGGCCCGCCTCGGAGTCACCTCTCTGGGCTAAGGAGGTAGGGACGTGTGCCCTGGAGGAACCAGACTTCCAGGAGGGAGGGCCGCCCTGTCAGGCCCGCCTCGGAGTCACCCATCTGGGCTAAGGAGGTAGGGACGTGTGCCCTGGAGGAACCAGACTTCCAGGAGGGAGGGCCGCCCTGTCAGGCCCGCTTTCGAGTCACCCATCTGGGCTAAGGAGGTAGGGACGTGTGCCCTGGAGGAACCAGACTTCCAGGAGGGAGGGCCGCCCTGTCAGGCCCGATTTCGAGTCACCCATCTGGGCTAAGGAGGTAGGGACGTGTGCCCTGGAGGAACCAGACTTCCAGGAGGGAGGGCCGCCCTGTCAGGCCCGATTTCGAGTCACCCATCTGGGCTAAGGAGGTAGGGACGTGTGCCCTGGAGGAACCAGACTTCCAGGAGGGAGGGCCGCCCTGTCAGGCCCGCTTTCGAGTCACCCATCTGGGCTAAGGAGGTAGGGACGTGTGCCCTGGAGGAACCAGACTTCCAGGAGGGAGGGCCGCCCTGTCAGGCCCGCCTCGGAGTCACCTCTCTGGGCTAAGGAGGTAGGGACGCGTGCCCTGGAGGAACCAGACTTCCAGGAGGGAGGGCCGCCCTGTCAGGCCCGCCTCGGAGTCACCCATCTGGGCTAAGGAGGTAGGGACGTGTGCCCTGGAGGAACCAGACTTCCAGGAGGGAGGGCCGCCCTGTCAGGCCCGCTTTCGAGTCACCCATCTGGGCTAAGGAGGTAGGGACGTGTGCCCTGGAGGAACCAGACTTCCAGGAGGGAGGGCCGCCCTGTCAGGCCCGCCTCGGAGTCACCCATCTGGGCTACGGAGGCAGGGACGCGTGCCCTGGAGGAACCAGACTTCCAGGAGGGAGGGCCGCCCTGTCAGGCCCGCTTTCGAGTCACCCATCTGGGCTACGGAGGTAGGGACGTGTGCCCTGGAGGAACCAGACTTCCAGGAGGGAGGGCCGCCCTGTCAGGCCCGCTTTCGAGTCACCCATCTGGGCTACGGAGGTAGGGACGTGTGCCCTGGAGGAAACGGACTTCCAGGAGGGAGGGCCGCCCTGTCAGGCCCGCCTCGGAGTCACCTCTCTGGGCTAAGGAGGCAGGGACGTGTGCCCTGGAGGAACCAGACTTCCAGGAGGGAGGGCCGCCCTGTCAGGCCCGCTTTCGAGTCACCCGTCTGGGCTACGGAGGTAGGGACGTGTGCCCTGGAGGAACCGGACTTCCAGGAGGGAGGGCCGCCCTGTCAGGCCCGCCTCGGAGTCACCTCTCTGGGCTAAGGAGGCAGAGACGTGTGCCCTGGAGGAACCGGACTTCCAGGAGGGAGGGCCGCCCTGTCAGGCCCGCCTCGGAGTCACCTCTCTGGGCTAAGGAGGCAGGGACGTGTGCCCTGGAGGAACCGGACTTCCAGGAGGGAGGGCCGCCCTGTCAGGCCCGCCTCGGAGTCACCTCTCTGGGCTAAGGAGGCAGAGACGTGTGCCCTGGAGGAACCGGACTTCCAGGAGGGAGGGCCGCCCTGTCAGGCCCGCCTCGGAGTCACCTCTCTGGGCTAAGGAGGCAGGGACGTGTGCCCTGGAGGAACCAGACTTCCAGGAGGGAGGGCCGCCCTGTCAGGCCCGCTTTCGAGTCACCCATCTGGGCTACGGAGGTAGGGACGTGTGCCCTGGAGGAACCGGACTTCCAGGAGGGAGGGCCGCCCTGTCAGGCCCGCCTCGGAGTCACCTCTCTGGGCTAAGGAGGCAGGGACGTGTGCCCTGGAGGAACCGGACTTCCAGGAGGGAGGGCCGCCCTGTCAGGCCCGCCTCGGAGTCACCCATCTGGGCTACGGAGGTAGGGACGCGTGCCCTGGAGGAACCATACTTCCAGGAGGGAGGGCCGCCCTGTCAGGCCCGCCTCGGAGGCCTCCCCTCGGGCAGGGGAGGCAGGGTCGGGGACCCTGGAGGAACCGGACTTCCAGGAGGGAGGGCCGCCCTGTCAGGCCCGCCTCGGAGGCCTCCCCTCGGGCAGGGGAGGCAGGGTCGGGGACCCTGGAGGTGCCGGACCTCCAGGGGGACGGAGGCCGAACCCGTGGCCGGGGAGGGTGAGCCTTGCCGGGCTAGGCTCGCGCGGGTTCGAAGGCCTGGTTCGAGAGGACCCCTTCCCCTATATACCCGATGGCACCTGTTCACACTACTGCCCTTTCGAGAGGGGACCCCGACCGGTCCGCGGCCGGGACGGCGCACCTCGGTCGGCCTCGGCGAGTGGGTCGGGGTGCCTGGAGGTGCGCGAGCGGCCCGCCTGGAAGTGCGCGAGCCACCCGACTCTGGCGGCCGGCGCCCCCGGGCCCGTGCCCGCGGCCGACTCGTCTGACCCGGCATCGTCAAGGTCACCAATACCACGGAGCGTCTACGACGCCCCGTTTCCGAGATATCGGCCAATGAACTGCCGGGCGCCGTATCTCGGCCGGGGAAGGTCCTACGGACTCGGGGCCGGGCTCGTCGGAAAGGTCTCGCCCGGGGCTTTCCGACGAGACCGGCCGCGGGTCCGTGCGACCCCGGGGGCCCGAGATACTTCCGGTCGAAAATTCGAATTTCGTTACCGCGCTGCTCCGGCGCCCCGGGTCCGGGGCCTTCGCCCTTCGGGTGGGTGGCTCCTCCGCGGGGGGCCTTTCGAACGAGCCCACCCGCGCGTCGCTAGCCCTTTCCGGGGCCGAGATACGGCCTACCCCCGCGGGATTTTCCCACGGCCGTTTCTCGGGCGCCTCGGGTCCGGGGCCTTCGCCCTTCGGGTCGGTCGCTATGCCGGAGGGGAGCTTTCGAACGAGCCCTCCCTCGAGTCTCTGGCCCTTTCCCGGGCCGAGATACGGGCGGGTGGTCGCGGAATTTTCGCTCGTCCGGGGCTCCGGCGCCCCTAGCGTCCGCCTCGGAGGTCGCCCGGACGCGCGGCCGGTCTCGTTCGAAAGGTCCGTCCCGGGGCTTTCCGACGAGCCCGGCCTCGGGTCCGTGCGACCCCGCCCGCCGGAGATACGTCCGGTCGAAGCTCGCGGAAATTCCCGCGGCCGTATCTCGGGCGCCTCGGGTCCGGGGCCTTCGCCCTTTGGGTCGGTCGCTCCGCCGGAGGGGGCCTTTCGAACGAGCCTACCCGCGAGCCTCTAGCCCCTTCCCCGGCCGAGATACGGCGGTCTATGCCCGGATTTTCCCACGGCCGTTTCTCGGGCGCCTCGGGTCCGGGGCCTTCGCCCTTCGGGTCGGTCGCTATGCCGGAGGGGAGCTTTCGAACGAGCCTACCCGCGAGCCTCTAGCCCTTTCCCCGGCCGAGATACGGCGGTCCCTCCCCGGATTTTCCCACGGCCGCAGCACGGGCGCCTTTGCTCGGATCGACTCGCCCTTTGGGTCGGTTGCTCTACCGGAGCGGCCCTATCCAACGAGCCAACCCTCGTCTCTCTAACCCTTTCCCCGGCCGAGATACGGCGGTCCCTCCCCGGATTTTCCCACGGCCGCAGCACGGGCGCCTTTGCTCGGATCGACTCGCCCTTTGGGTCGGTTGCTCTACCGGAGCGGCCCTATCCAACGAGCCAACCCTCGTCTCTCTAACCCTAAGCCCGGCCGAGATACGGCGGTCCCTCCCCGGATTTTCCCACGGCCGCAGCACGGGCGCCTTTGCTCGGATCGACTCGCCCTTTGGGTCGGTTGCTCTACCGGAGCGGCCCTATCCAACGAGCCAACCCTCGTCTCTCTAACCCTAAGCCCGGCCGAGATACGGCGGTCCCTCCCCGGATTTTCCCACGGCCGCAGCACGGGCGCCTTTGCTCGGATCGACTCGCCCTTTGGGTCGGTTGCTCTACCGGAGCGGCCCTATCCAACGAGCCAACCCTCGTCTCTCTAACCCTAAGCCCGGCCGAGATACGGCGGTCCCTCCCCGGATTTTCCCACGGCCGCAGCACGGGCGCCTTTGCTCGGATCGACTCGCCCTTTGGGTCGGTTGCCCTACCGGAGCGGCCCTATCCAACGAGCCAACCCTCGTCTCTCTAACCCTAAGCCCGGCCGAGATACGGCGGTCCCTCCGCGGATTTTCCCACGGCCGCAGCACGGGCGCCTTTGCTCGGATCGACTCGCCCTTTGGGTCGGTTGCTCTACCGGAGCGGCCCTATCCAACGAGCCAACCCGCTTCTCTCTAACCCTAAGCCCGGCCGAGATACGGCGGTCCCTCCGCGGATTTTCCCACGGCCGCAGCTCGGGCGCCTTTGCTCGGATCGACTCGCCCTTCGGGTCGGTTGCTCTACCGGAGCGGCCCTATCCAACGAGCCAACCCGCTTCTCTCTAACCCTAAGCCCGGCCGAGATACGGCGGTCCCTCCCCGGATTTTCCAACGGCCGCAGCTCGGGCGCCTTTGCTCGGATCGACTCGCCCTTTGGGTCTGTTGCTCCACCCGAGCGGACCTTTCCAACGAGCCAACCCTCGTCTCTCTAACCCTAAGCCCGGCCGAGATACGGGGTACCACCGCCTGACCTTTAAACGGCCGTAACTCGGGCGCCTTTGCTCGGATCGACT
>NW_027394237.1:5000-12500 GCF_030506205.2 Paramisgurnus dabryanus | reverse complement strand
CGCACGAGCCACCCGACTCGGCTTCCATAGCGGCTGGCGGCCCTGGCCCGCCCGAGACGAAGCGCCTTCGTCGGTCAGACAGATAGGGTCGAGGACCCTGGAAGTGCGAGAGCCACCCGACTCGACTTCCACGGCGGCCCGGAGGCCGGGCCCGTCCCCGTCCGTGCCCGGGGACGGGGCACCTTCGTCGGTCAAACGCGTTGGGTCTTGGACCCTGGAAGTGCACGAGCCACCCAACTCGACTTCCATAGCGGTCGGCGGCCCCGTACCGCCCCAGACAGAGCACCTTCGTCGGTCACGAAGAGAGGGTCTTGGACCCTGGAAGTACACGAGCAACCCAACTCGACTTCCATAGCGGTCGGCGGCCCCGTACCGCCCCAGACAGAGCACCTTCGTCGGTCACGAAGAGAGGGTCTTGGACCCTGGAAGTTCACGAGCAACCCAACTCGACTTCCATAGCGGTCGGCGGCCCTGTCCCGCCCCAGACGATGCACCTTCGTCTGTCACACAGATAGGGTCTTGGACCCTGGAAGCCGTCCCCCTCGACTTCCGTAACGGTCGGCGGCCCTGTCCCGCCGCAGACGGGTCACCACTCCGTCTGTCTGTAGGGTCTTGGACCCTGGAAGCCGCCCCACTCGACTTCCATCGCGGTCGGCGGCCCTGGCCCGCCGCAGACGGGTCGCCACTCCGTCTGTCTGTAGGGTCTTGGACCCTGGAAGCCGCCCCACTCGACTTCCATCGCGGTCGGCGGCCCTGGCCCGCCGCAGACGGGTCGCCACTCCGTCCGTCTATAGGGTCTTGGACCCTGGAAGCCGCCACACTCGACTTCCATCGCGGTCGGCGGCCCTGTCCCGCCGCAGACGGTGTGCCACTCCGTCTGTCACACAGATACATAAGGGTGTCTCGGAACCCCGGACGCCGACCGAGACGAAACGCGTGGGGTCGGTGCGCCCGAGAGGGTAGGGTGCCCCGGGGCCGGCCGCTCGCCCGACCGGCTTCCGGGACTCCTTGACCGCTCGGGAGACCTATCCACGCGCCCGCCGACCGACCGGCGGCCGGGGGCCCTCGACCGCCACACGCGTACCGACGACCGGGGGGTTTCCGTTTTACGGCCGACGCCGAGATCCTTCGACGGTTCCAACAGGGGTTGTTACGCTTTTGTGTTCGCCCGTGTCTGAGCATATATGGTCGGGTCGAACCTTTGAGGCCGTAGCCTGGAGATCCAGGGCGGATCTTTTCTCACAACACGTGTGTCTTTGAGGCCGTAGCCTAGATCCAGAGACTTTAGGATCTTTTTAGCAGTTTTAAGGCCGTAGCCTTGATCCAGGGCGGATCTTTTGAGCAGTTTTAAGGCCGTAGCCTTGATCCAGGGCGGATCTTTTCACAGGTTTTAAGCCGAAGCGCCTTGATCCAGGGACTTTTGGATCTTTTTTTGCCGTTTTTAGGCCGTAGCCTTGATCCAGGGCGGATCGTTTTGCGGCCGTAGCCGAGTTCCATCACCCAAGGTAGCTTTAGTTTTTAGGCATTAGCCTTGATGATCCAGGGCGGATCGTTTTGCGGCCGTAGCCGAGTTCCATCACCCAAGGTAGCTTTAGTTTTTAGGCATTAGCCTTGATGATCCAGGGCGGATCGTTTTTTCCCATCTTTCGGGTATGAGCTCTTTAATTGTGAGCCTTCGGCCGACACTCGCCCGGGGCGCTGCCTCACATCAGACGCCCTTCGTCCGTTCCAACCGTTCCAGTTCTTTTAACGGTTTTTCGTTCATCGCACACCGACGCGCACAGACCTTTCTTGGGATCTGTCGCAGGGAGGGAGGACGCTGGAGGTCCACTTCGAGGCACCCATCCCTATATACCCGATGGCACCTGTTCAAACGACCGCCCCTTGAGAGAAGGGGCCCTTCCCGTGGCTCGTCCGGGAGGAGGCGCCCGCGTCGGAAGGCGCCGTAAGGTCGGAGACCCTGGAAGTGCACGAGTCACCCGCTTTTACCTCCAGGCCCTTGTCGTACTTCTCGTGTCCGCTCACGAGACCTCTTTTCGGCTTTATGGAAGTGCACGAGTCACCCGCTTTTGCCTTTTCTGGAAGTGCACGAGTCACCCGCTTTTGCTTCCAGGCCCTCTGTCGTACTTCTCGTGTCCGCTCACGAGACCTCTCTTCGGCCTGGGGGTGCGCCACGTACACCCCCGCGTCCGCATTCGAGTCACCTCTTCGGGCTCATGAGGTAGGGTCGGTGACCCTGGAAGTCAGAGACTTCCAGGCCTTCTGTCGTACACCCTCGCGTCCGCTCACGAGACCTCTCTTCGGCCTGGGGGTGCGCCACGTACACCCTCCCGCGTCCGCTTTCGAGTCACCACTCTGGGCTACGGAGGTAGGGACGTGTGCCCTGGAGGAACCTGACTTCCAGGAGGGAGGGCCGCCCTGTCAGGCCCGCTTTCGAGTCACCCATCTGGGCTAAGGAGGTAGGGACGTGTGCCCTGGAGGAACCAGACTTCCAGGAGGGAGGGCCGCCCTGTCAGGCCCGCTTTCGAGTCACCCATCTGGGCTAAGGAGGTAGGGACGTGTGCCCTGGAGGAACCAGACTTCCAGGAGGGAGGGCCGCCCTGTCAGGCCCGATTTCGAGTCACCCATCTGGGCTAAGGAGGTAGGGACGTGTGCCCTGGAGGAACCAGACTTCCAGGAGGGAGGGCCGCCCTGTCAGGCCCGCTTTCGAGTCACCCATCTGGGCTAAGGAGGTAGGGACGTGTGCCCTGGAGGAACCAGACTTCCAGGAGGGAGGGCCGCCCTGTCAGGCCCGCTTTCGAGTCACCCATCTGGGCTAAGGAGGTAGGGACGTGTGCCCTGGAGGAACCAGACTTCCAGGAGGGAGGGCCGCCCTGTCAGGCCCGATTTCGAGTCACCCATCTGGGCTAAGGAGGTAGGGACGTGTGCCCTGGAGGAACCGGACTTCCAGGAGGGAGGGCCGCCCTGTCAGGCCCGATTTCGAGTCACCCATCTGGGCTAAGGAGGTAGGGACGTGTGCCCTGGAGGAACCGGACTTCCAGGAGGGAGGGCCGCCCTGTCAGGCCCGCCTCGGAGTCACCTCTCTGGGCTAAGGAGGTAGGGACGTGTGCCCTGGAGGAACCAGACTTCCAGGAGGGAGGGCCGCCCTGTCAGGCCCGCCTCGGAGTCACCCATCTGGGCTAAGGAGGTAGGGACGTGTGCCCTGGAGGAACCAGACTTCCAGGAGGGAGGGCCGCCCTGTCAGGCCCGCTTTCGAGTCACCCATCTGGGCTAAGGAGGTAGGGACGTGTGCCCTGGAGGAACCAGACTTCCAGGAGGGAGGGCCGCCCTGTCAGGCCCGATTTCGAGTCACCCATCTGGGCTAAGGAGGTAGGGACGTGTGCCCTGGAGGAACCAGACTTCCAGGAGGGAGGGCCGCCCTGTCAGGCCCGATTTCGAGTCACCCATCTGGGCTAAGGAGGTAGGGACGTGTGCCCTGGAGGAACCAGACTTCCAGGAGGGAGGGCCGCCCTGTCAGGCCCGCTTTCGAGTCACCCATCTGGGCTAAGGAGGTAGGGACGTGTGCCCTGGAGGAACCAGACTTCCAGGAGGGAGGGCCGCCCTGTCAGGCCCGCCTCGGAGTCACCTCTCTGGGCTAAGGAGGTAGGGACGCGTGCCCTGGAGGAACCAGACTTCCAGGAGGGAGGGCCGCCCTGTCAGGCCCGCCTCGGAGTCACCCATCTGGGCTAAGGAGGTAGGGACGTGTGCCCTGGAGGAACCAGACTTCCAGGAGGGAGGGCCGCCCTGTCAGGCCCGCTTTCGAGTCACCCATCTGGGCTAAGGAGGTAGGGACGTGTGCCCTGGAGGAACCAGACTTCCAGGAGGGAGGGCCGCCCTGTCAGGCCCGCCTCGGAGTCACCCATCTGGGCTACGGAGGCAGGGACGCGTGCCCTGGAGGAACCAGACTTCCAGGAGGGAGGGCCGCCCTGTCAGGCCCGCTTTCGAGTCACCCATCTGGGCTACGGAGGTAGGGACGTGTGCCCTGGAGGAACCAGACTTCCAGGAGGGAGGGCCGCCCTGTCAGGCCCGCTTTCGAGTCACCCATCTGGGCTACGGAGGTAGGGACGTGTGCCCTGGAGGAAACGGACTTCCAGGAGGGAGGGCCGCCCTGTCAGGCCCGCCTCGGAGTCACCTCTCTGGGCTAAGGAGGCAGGGACGTGTGCCCTGGAGGAACCAGACTTCCAGGAGGGAGGGCCGCCCTGTCAGGCCCGCTTTCGAGTCACCCGTCTGGGCTACGGAGGTAGGGACGTGTGCCCTGGAGGAACCGGACTTCCAGGAGGGAGGGCCGCCCTGTCAGGCCCGCCTCGGAGTCACCTCTCTGGGCTAAGGAGGCAGAGACGTGTGCCCTGGAGGAACCGGACTTCCAGGAGGGAGGGCCGCCCTGTCAGGCCCGCCTCGGAGTCACCTCTCTGGGCTAAGGAGGCAGGGACGTGTGCCCTGGAGGAACCGGACTTCCAGGAGGGAGGGCCGCCCTGTCAGGCCCGCCTCGGAGTCACCTCTCTGGGCTAAGGAGGCAGAGACGTGTGCCCTGGAGGAACCGGACTTCCAGGAGGGAGGGCCGCCCTGTCAGGCCCGCCTCGGAGTCACCTCTCTGGGCTAAGGAGGCAGGGACGTGTGCCCTGGAGGAACCAGACTTCCAGGAGGGAGGGCCGCCCTGTCAGGCCCGCTTTCGAGTCACCCATCTGGGCTACGGAGGTAGGGACGTGTGCCCTGGAGGAACCGGACTTCCAGGAGGGAGGGCCGCCCTGTCAGGCCCGCCTCGGAGTCACCTCTCTGGGCTAAGGAGGCAGGGACGTGTGCCCTGGAGGAACCGGACTTCCAGGAGGGAGGGCCGCCCTGTCAGGCCCGCCTCGGAGTCACCCATCTGGGCTACGGAGGTAGGGACGCGTGCCCTGGAGGAACCATACTTCCAGGAGGGAGGGCCGCCCTGTCAGGCCCGCCTCGGAGGCCTCCCCTCGGGCAGGGGAGGCAGGGTCGGGGACCCTGGAGGAACCGGACTTCCAGGAGGGAGGGCCGCCCTGTCAGGCCCGCCTCGGAGGCCTCCCCTCGGGCAGGGGAGGCAGGGTCGGGGACCCTGGAGGTGCCGGACCTCCAGGGGGACGGAGGCCGAACCCGTGGCCGGGGAGGGTGAGCCTTGCCGGGCTAGGCTCGCGCGGGTTCGAAGGCCTGGTTCGAGAGGACCCCTTCCCCTATATACCCGATGGCACCTGTTCACACTACTGCCCTTTCGAGAGGGGACCCCGACCGGTCCGCGGCCGGGACGGCGCACCTCGGTCGGCCTCGGCGAGTGGGTCGGGGTGCCTGGAGGTGCGCGAGCGGCCCGCCTGGAAGTGCGCGAGCCACCCGACTCTGGCGGCCGGCGCCCCCGGGCCCGTGCCCGCGGCCGACTCGTCTGACCCGGCATCGTCAAGGTCACCAATACCACGGAGCGTCTACGACGCCCCGTTTCCGAGATATCGGCCAATGAACTGCCGGGCGCCGTATCTCGGCCGGGGAAGGTCCTACGGACTCGGGGCCGGGCTCGTCGGAAAGGTCTCGCCCGGGGCTTTCCGACGAGACCGGCCGCGGGTCCGTGCGACCCCGGGGGCCCGAGATACTTCCGGTCGAAAATTCGAATTTCGTTACCGCGCTGCTCCGGCGCCCCGGGTCCGGGGCCTTCGCCCTTCGGGTGGGTGGCTCCTCCGCGGGGGGCCTTTCGAACGAGCCCACCCGCGCGTCGCTAGCCCTTTCCGGGGCCGAGATACGGCCTACCCCCGCGGGATTTTCCCACGGCCGTTTCTCGGGCGCCTCGGGTCCGGGGCCTTCGCCCTTCGGGTCGGTCGCTATGCCGGAGGGGAGCTTTCGAACGAGCCCTCCCTCGAGTCTCTGGCCCTTTCCCGGGCCGAGATACGGGCGGGTGGTCGCGGAATTTTCGCTCGTCCGGGGCTCCGGCGCCCCTAGCGTCCGCCTCGGAGGTCGCCCGGACGCGCGGCCGGTCTCGTTCGAAAGGTCCGTCCCGGGGCTTTCCGACGAGCCCGGCCTCGGGTCCGTGCGACCCCGCCCGCCGGAGATACGTCCGGTCGAAGCTCGCGGAAATTCCCGCGGCCGTATCTCGGGCGCCTCGGGTCCGGGGCCTTCGCCCTTTGGGTCGGTCGCTCCGCCGGAGGGGGCCTTTCGAACGAGCCTACCCGCGAGCCTCTAGCCCCTTCCCCGGCCGAGATACGGCGGTCTATGCCCGGATTTTCCCACGGCCGTTTCTCGGGCGCCTCGGGTCCGGGGCCTTCGCCCTTCGGGTCGGTCGCTATGCCGGAGGGGAGCTTTCGAACGAGCCTACCCGCGAGCCTCTAGCCCTTTCCCCGGCCGAGATACGGCGGTCCCTCCCCGGATTTTCCCACGGCCGCAGCACGGGCGCCTTTGCTCGGATCGACTCGCCCTTTGGGTCGGTTGCTCTACCGGAGCGGCCCTATCCAACGAGCCAACCCTCGTCTCTCTAACCCTTTCCCCGGCCGAGATACGGCGGTCCCTCCCCGGATTTTCCCACGGCCGCAGCACGGGCGCCTTTGCTCGGATCGACTCGCCCTTTGGGTCGGTTGCTCTACCGGAGCGGCCCTATCCAACGAGCCAACCCTCGTCTCTCTAACCCTAAGCCCGGCCGAGATACGGCGGTCCCTCCCCGGATTTTCCCACGGCCGCAGCACGGGCGCCTTTGCTCGGATCGACTCGCCCTTTGGGTCGGTTGCTCTACCGGAGCGGCCCTATCCAACGAGCCAACCCTCGTCTCTCTAACCCTAAGCCCGGCCGAGATACGGCGGTCCCTCCCCGGATTTTCCCACGGCCGCAGCACGGGCGCCTTTGCTCGGATCGACTCGCCCTTTGGGTCGGTTGCTCTACCGGAGCGGCCCTATCCAACGAGCCAACCCTCGTCTCTCTAACCCTAAGCCCGGCCGAGATACGGCGGTCCCTCCCCGGATTTTCCCACGGCCGCAGCACGGGCGCCTTTGCTCGGATCGACTCGCCCTTTGGGTCGGTTGCCCTACCGGAGCGGCCCTATCCAACGAGCCAACCCTCGTCTCTCTAACCCTAAGCCCGGCCGAGATACGGCGGTCCCTCCGCGGATTTTCCCACGGCCGCAGCACGGGCGCCTTTGCTCGGATCGACTCGCCCTTTGGGTCGGTTGCTCTACCGGAGCGGCCCTATCCAACGAGCCAACCCGCTTCTCTCTAACCCTAAGCCCGGCCGAGATACGGCGGTCCCTCCGCGGATTTTCCCACGGCCGCAGCTCGGGCGCCTTTGCTCGGATCGACTCGCCCTTCGGGTCGGTTGCTCTACCGGAGCGGCCCTATCCAACGAGCCAACCCGCTTCTCTCTAACCCTAAGCCCGGCCGAGATACGGCGGTCCCTCCCCGGATTTTCCAACGGCCGCAGCTCGGGCGCCTTTGCTCGGATCGACTCGCCCTTTGGGTCTGTTGCTCCACCCGAGCG
>NW_027394236.1:0-27494 GCF_030506205.2 Paramisgurnus dabryanus | reverse complement strand
TTTTGAGGCCAACTAGTGGTGCAGGCATATAATTTTTTGGGTATTGCCTCAGACTCTGCTCAGACATCAGTGTATCAAATCTGGTGAAAAAATGTCATTTCGTTGCGGGGGTATAACCATTTATGTGTAAAAACGACAAATTTTGGGGTAATTTTTCGTTTTTTGTAATTTTCTGCCATTTCTGATGAAAATTTTAACATAACGCCAATAGACTTTTTTGTTCAGAAGGTAATGCAATGTTCTTCCTATGGTCGTTTCGAGTCGATCGGAATAACCCTCGCGGAGTTATTCGCACGTGTTTTTTAAGCGCTATTTTCCTGTGCAGAACTAACTGTAAGGCGAAACCTGGCATGCTTGGTATCGTAGGACTCGGAAACAATTCAGGATGCTAAAAAACACAACTCCCATGAAAATCTCTTGACCACAGATAAAGTTATAGGCGTGAAAGTTGGAACCATTGCATAATCACAGTATTAAGTGCCATTTTCCCCGTTATAGCGCCATCTAGTGTCCGATCGGCGAGATTTTTATATCACGACCTTAGACCGATGGCCTACACATATGATTCAAGCCCCATGATGATATCTCAAACCGTTCTCGAGTTATGGCCGTTTAAATGTTCTAAGCTCCGCCCAGTTCGGTTTTTGGCCACTCCTCCCTTGTATGAATACAAATTTCAACTTTTTTTCGATAATTATTCATGTTCACACTCCACAGAGTCAATCAGCCTTGGTTAGGTTCAGATCGGACGAAAAACCTAGGACTAGTTCGCAAAAGTAGGTTTGAACGTTATCGCCAATAACGAACGAACCGTTTGATTGACAGCAACGCTTCAAGAGGCAAAGTTTTTCGTCATGAACCGATCTATCATATGATGTCATGTTTGTGTGTGTATGTCAAACGTCACGTGATACAGGCACCGAAAAACGGTATTACGCCCCCTAGTGGCCAAATGACACCATAATTCTTACAGACCTTCTGGAGCAGTACACGAACAAGCACAGTGAGTGTCGTTCCGATCGACCTTCGTTAACCCTGTCAAATCAGCCCTCACACTTCATTGGCCGATGACGGCCATGTTTTTGCAGATACGCCAATGTCCTTCTATACCCTCATGGTACATTGCACAAAGACACACTATACCAAATATGAAGTGTATCGGGCTTACGGTTGTGTAGTGATAGCCATTTTCGACCTCAAGCTTATTATAGCGCCACCTAGTGGCCAAAATCCGCGTATTTTTTCCTGTGACCCCGGAGTGAGCTGATACACATGTGTACCAAACCGTGTTAAGATATCTCTAACCGTTCACGAGTTATAGCCATTTTCCTGGAGATAGTCTACTTCCGGTATTGAATTTTGGCGCCCCTTAGTGACACTGAAGCGAAATTACACATTCTGTTCGATAATTATTTACCTACTCACTCCACAGATTTCTCCTGCGTTGGAACGATTCCGATCGGGCGAAAAACCTAGGACTAGTTCATTTTGGCTTGAAATGCATATTATGCAAATTAGCGAAAAAATTTGCATACCGGAAATGAAATCGGAGATATAAATTTTTTAAGTTTGGAGCCAGGGATTACAATGATACCAAACACTTGAGTGTAGGATGTCCGGTTTAGGAGTTATGAGCCCCAACGCGTCGGGCATTGCTATAGCGCCACCTATGGGCCGATTTGGCTGATTCACTGTATCTGAGTAGCCTGCTAATATACAACCAGTTGACCAAGTGGCAAGTTTCTACGACTTACGGTTTGTGCTGGGCGACGCGTTTTATGGCGGAAAAATAATAATAATAATAATAATAATAATAAAACAGACAAATACAATAGGTTTTCAGCACTTCGTGCTCGAAACCCTAATTAAAGCTGCAAGCAGCATTTACCGGGTTTCGAGCATTAAAGCACGTCAGAGACGTCAGACGTCGTCGACCAGGCTGATACACCACATCGCATGCAGAAAAACGAAAGAGATGGTCAGAAACGGTTCATACAGACTATGTATGCTTACACACAGGTGCACCTATAGGACAAATATGTCACATCCTTAATGTTAAGTCATTCCGATAATTTGTTAACGAGAATTAGTTTTTCAGATTTATACCGTAACATACAATTCAGAAATGGCCGTGTTTAGTTGAACTACAAGGCCATTGAGTCGTGGTATGGTGCAATGGTGTAAACAGACTGCAGACGTGCACATAAGGCACACACACAGCAGTGCAGCAAACCACAAGGACCTACAGTGGACAGCAAACACAGCTGGAAAGATAATGCTTGACTTATTTAATGTCCTCCTTAATTGTGTTCTGATAACTCCAGGACTAAGCATAAGGCAAAACCTGGCATGTTTGGTATCGTTGGACTCTGCAACAATTCAGGACTCCTGTGAAAAAAGTCCCATGAAAATACGGTGACTGCAGCCAAAGATTTAGGTTTCTAAAATATGCTTCCGACCACTAGGTGTTGGTGCAACAAAACTGCAGGCTCCCTCAGGTCCTGACTGCCATCAGAATTACCAAGTACTGTGTCATTACGCATACGTTTGGCGAAGATACAACCTTAAATACATTAGCTATCAGCAAAAAAACAGCTCTCATTCAGTGAAATTTCTCTGCTCTCTACTCACTTTTAAGTGAAAATAACAAATAACCACAGGGTGGCACTACGACAAAATTGTGCATGCAACGTCAGGTCATGACTTTGTTACATCTAGCTAGTATCATGGCTGAACACTTTAGTTTAGTGAAAAAAACAGTTGTAAGACCATTGGGCTCACTCAATGTCAAAGGTTTTGTTCAATTTTGAGGCCAACTAGTGGTGCAGGCATATTATTTTTTGGGTATTGCCTCAGACTCTGCTCAGACATCAGTGTATCAAATCTGGTGAAAAAATGTCATTTCGTTGCGGGGGTATAACCATTTATGTGTAAAAACGACAAATTTTGGGGTAATTTTTCGTTTTTTGTAATTTTCTGCCATTTCTGATGAAAATTTTAACATAACGCCAATAGACTTTTTTGTTCAGAAGGTAATGCAATGTTCTTCCTATGGTCGTTTCGAGTCGATCGGAATAACCCTCGCGGAGTTATTCGCACGTGTTTTTTAAGCGCTATTTTCCTGTGCAGAACTAACTGTAAGGCGAAACCTGGCATGCTTGGTATCGTAGGACTCGGAAACAATTCAGGATGCTAAAAAACACAACTCCCATGAAAATCTCTTGACCACAGATAAAGTTATAGGCGTGAAAGTTGGAACCATTGCATAATCACAGTATTAAGTGCCATTTTCCCCGTTATAGCGCCATCTAGTGTCCGATCGGCGAGATTTTTATATCACGACCTTAGACCGATGGCCTACACATATGATTCAAGCCCCATGATGATATCTCAAACCGTTCTCGAGTTATGGCCGTTTAAATGTTCTAAGCTCCGCCCAGTTCGGTTTTTGGCCACTCCTCCCTTGTATGAATACAAATTTCAACTTTTTTTCGATAATTATTCATGTTCACACTCCACAGAGTCAATCAGCCTTGGTTAGGTTCAGATCGGACGAAAAACCTAGGACTAGTTCGCAAAAGTAGGTTTGAACGTTATCGCCAATAACTAACGAACCGTTTGATTGACAGCAACGCTTCAAGAGGCAAAGTTTTTCGTCATGAACCGATCTATCATATGATGTCATGTTTGTGTGTGTATGTCAAACGTCACGTGATACAGGCACCGAAAAACGGTATTACGCCCCCTAGTGGCCAAATGACACCATAATTCTTACAGACCTTCTGGAGCAGTACACGAACAAGCACAGTGAGTGTCGTTCCGATCGACCTTCGTTAACCCTGTCAAATCAGCCCTCACACTTCATTGGCCGATGACGGCCATGTTTTTGCAGATACGCCAATGTCCTTCTATACCCTCATGGTACATTGCACAAAGACACACTATACCAAATATGAAGTGTATCGGGCTTACGGTTGTGTAGTGATAGCCATTTTCGACCTCAAGCTTATTATAGCGCCACCTAGTGGCCAAAATCCGCGTATTTTTTCCTGTGACCCCGGAGTGAGCTGATACACATGTGTACCAAACCGTGTTAAGATATCTCTAACCGTTCACGAGTTATAGCCATTTTCCTGGAGATAGTCTACTTCCGGTATTGAATTTTGGCGCCCCTTAGTGACACTGAAGCGAAATTACACATTCTGTTCGATAATTATTTACCTACTCACTCCACAGATTTCTCCTGCGTTGGAACGATTCCGATCGGGCGAAAAACCTAGGACTAGTTCATTTTGGCTTGAAATGCATATTATGCAAATTAGCGAAAAAATTTGCATACCGGAAATGAAATCGGAGATATAAATTTTTTAAGTTTGGAGCCAGGGATTACAATGATACCAAACACTTGAGTGTAGGATGTCCGGTTTAGGAGTTATGAGCCCCAACGCGTCGGGCATTGCTATAGCGCCACCTATGGGCCGATTTGGCTGATTCACTGTATCTGAGTAGCCTGCTAATATACAACCAGTTGACCAAGTGGCAAGTTTCTACGACTTACGGTTTGTGCTGGGCGACGCGTTTTATGGCGGAAAAATAATAATAATAATAATAATAATAATAATAATAATAATAAAACAGACAAATACAATAGGTTTTCAGCACTTCGTGCTCGAAACCCTAATAATAAAACAGACAAATACAATAGGTTTTCAGCACTTCGTGCTCGAAACCCTAATAAAACAGACAAATACAATAGGTTTTCAGCACTTCGTGCTCGAAACCCTAATAATTTGTATATCAGTCAATGGTATCCAATCATTTGGCTCACCCTCAGTGATTAGATCTGCCATGTGAACACCTTCATGCACATATATGATGTCTGGGCTGGCAATTTCCTTAAATACAAAGTTTGTTACAATAATCAGTTATTTTTCTATTGTCACAGCTTTTCTTGTTTACCTTTTATAGTGTTCTAAGGTGTTCTTTTTTCTTTTTCAATTTATTTCTTTTATCTATTTTAATTTCCTTTCTGCCATAGCTGTTCTATGCCATTTATATTTGCTTTTCAGCTCAGTACCATCAGTGGAATTCTGACTTCCTCTGTAGATACCAAATTCAATTATGCATTTCTTCCTGTCAGATTAATAGGAGTCTGATTTGATTTCAGAACAGGTAGTCACACCTAACAACAAAGTTCTTGATCAGCCTTTAAATGTGTCTAGCTGATTTTCTCATAAAGATTGTCTGTGTCCCTATAGTAACAAGGTCTTTACTAAACATGGAACGGCTGTTTACTCTTTCCCCTTTTTCACTCAAAGGCCCGTATGAAGATGAAAAAGTTCAGTGTCCAGTGAAATATTGTCCAGTTTCTCTTGCCTCCAAGAACATTATTGTCTTTGTTAGTCTCTTTCTGGATTCCACTCAGTCTTTTTGGTGTTTCATCCTTGTAAATGTCTCTGACCATATGCAGTGCCCCCTTCACTGCTTGAGTTCAAGTATAGTCCCATTCAAATAGAATGTGTTCTCAGTCCAGTTTATGAGTTACTCCTCTCTTTGCAACTCCAACACTTTGATGTCACACACAGTTTTTCATTGTCTGTTTCTTGCCAGCTTTTATTCACTTTCTTGAATGTCAAAGGATGAGAGCTTTCAGCCTTTCAAGGTTTAACTTAACCCATTGCAAAATATTGCCTTTCAATTTAAAATAAAATTTATCTTGTGACCACCTTCCATCATCAGATGAAGACTCCTCTTCATTTTGTTAAATCTTTCTTTGTATAATTTATCTGTATCATTCACCTTTTAACAATTTTCTGTCCTTTTTCAATTGTTCATCTTTATTTCCACATTTAATAACTTGGTCTCTACTCTTTTCTGTAATTTGTTGTTTTTCTTTCAAAGCTTCGCCTCTGTCTTTCTGCTAGATTTTGCTTAATCCCATTTATGGTTTTAATAGACTCAATATATCACAGACACACTACATTTTCACACAAATAAAATCTACATCTACATTCAATTCACCGCTATTGATTTGAAAAACAGGCTGTTTCATTGGGGCTTTGGCTTTCTCATAAGGAGGAGGTGTGTGCAAGGAGGGGTAGATCGATTTCACTGGGGGTGGAGCTGGAGGAGGAGCCGTAGGTGTCACACTTGAGTCTGGCTGACTGTTTCCTTGTTTAACTTCCTTTGGCTTTGCAGCTGCACCACTGTCAACTTCCCCTAACTAATGCAACCTCTTTCTGTCTTTTCTTAACATCTTTAGGATCAGTTTGGGCCATCATTAATTGAATTATTTTTAGCCATGGCACATACACCGGTGAACACACATAGTCATCACACTCTTTCTGAAATTCAGCCATAATATATATCAACGTTCAATACACGGTACAAATACTATTACAATACAATTTCTCAGACAAAACCACAACAATAACAGTAAGACGTCAATTTTCTTTTCCAGTATTCGTAGGCCTTACACCTCACGAGCTGCTGTACACCCCCTACGGCTACAACCGAGTCGGTATTTTATAACACCTAATGTATTAAAGGAATCCTCAACCTTATATTTAATTCTGTTAACTTACACCGCCATTAACAGTATTCGTAGGAATTTCACCTAACGGGCCTTTCACCCAAATTGGTACTTTATAGCGCCTAATGCACTAATGGCCTCCAACCATAAATTACAATATATAACCCTTAAATTTAATACTGTACTCAATTAGATGGTTCCTGGGCCCTCCACCCATTGGTTTCTCAACCCCCTACGGGCTTCAACCCGAGTTGGTATTTTATAACGCCTAATGCGTTAAAGGAATCCTCAACCTTTTATTTAACAAAAAAAAATTCAAAGATTTCAAAAAGTTTTTCACTCTGATCAATTCTTATTGTTTAAATAATTAATTTCAGTTCGGAGCTCCTTATCAACACAATTAATTTGGTATATCCAAATAGCAGAATTCGATACAACAGGTTTCTGCTTACCTTTATTTTAGAAGACCGGTCTTTTGTGTTGAAATGGAGCCCTCCCTTACTCTGGTTTCTTCAATGTGAAACCCTCCTTCCTCTCACTCTCTCCTTTCCCTCCACAAAACGTCGGCGGTCACCAATTGTTGGACTTTAAGGCGTCCATTGCGTGTTCATAATTTAGAGGAAAGGCACAAGATACAAATATCTCAGTTCAAATATTTATTGATCAGATTGAAAAAGTTTAACAGCGCTAGGTCCTCTCAAGTAGCGAACAACCAGCTCAGGAAGTAACATGCTTATTTATAAAATATGTGACGTCGATCTTTCTTCAGAAAATCTCCACCCACAAAGGCCGTTCCCCTCGTCCATCTGACTCCATCACCACACCCAATTTTAGCCTGTAGGCAAAGATGGACATGTTACGCCTCTGTATAAGAGGAAATAGAAAATATGACACGGACACGATGCAGCTTCAGTCACGTCCAATGTTGTAATGTATTTACCATGAACAGTATAAAACAATTACTCAGCATCACACTTAAACATGTCATTTCCCTTTTGTGTGACAATGTCTCTATTACACAATTAGAAAAAATATCAGCTGGTAAGTTATAACTTCATATTACTAGAACACCTTTAACATGAGTTACTAGAAATATATCAAAACGTGTTTACAGCACCTTTAAATCAGTATATCACAATGTTTTTACAGCATCATAAATCAGTATATCAAAATGTGTAAATGACATCATAAATCAGTATATCAAAATGTGTTTACAGCACCTTTAAATCAGTATAACACAATGTGTTTACAGCATCTTAAATCAGTATATTAAATAACCTTGTAAAAGTACATTTAATAAAACAGATTATTTAAACAAAAATAGAGCTAACTTTCCTGTGTAGTGTTTAGAACAATAAACAGCACAATAGATGTTCTGTAATTCTATATACTGCTGTTTCATAGTCATTATTAATTCAGAATACACATTTTACCCTCAGTAATAGCATTGTGCTTAAAAATAAAACTATTTTGCCTCTTCACATGTAACACTCAATTGTCTTAAACTTCAACAATGACACTTTTACCATATCCCTATGATATAAAACATATAACGTTATAAACACAAAGAAAATGGTGGCTGCGATGTTCTATTAACACCACGCTTTAACATCAACATGCTCATCCATGTGCTCATCCATGTGCTACACAGATAGCACGCAGATTACACTGACCCAAAACTTTACGTTTAGTCTGCTAAATGTGCTTACATAAATACAATCATTAGCATGTTCCTTACAGTATTACACGCATATATAACTTGTTCAAACATTATACAACCCTCGTTCTTACCTGTATAAGAGGAAATAGAAAATATGACACGGACACGATGCAGCTTCAGTCACGTCCAATGTTGTAATGGACGAACGTCAGCCGCACGCTCCGCACACAGGTTGAACGAGGCATTAGCAATCGATCACAAACTGGTGATTAAACTTAAGGCAAAAGAAAATGAAACTCATGTAAACAAGCAAACACTATATATTGTAGTTTAAAGTGCATTTCAACAAAGTGTTATTGAAGTAAATAAAACATAATTTTAACACATCTTCTTCTTATCGTATTCATCTCTTTAGCCTCTTTTACTCAAACAGCAATGTATGATTGACACACAGGCTGAACTAGGCATTAGCAATCGATCACATTCTGATAATTAAACTTACAACATAAGGAAGTGAAACTTATGTAAACAAGCAAACACTGTATATTGTAATTTAAAGTGCATTTCCACAAAATGTTATGGAAGTAAACAAATAAACAGCATTTTAAACACAGATTTACAAAAAAAACAATGCATTACTAAACTACATTTAAAGTATCTTTTGACTTAAATCAACCCGTTCAATTTATAACATCATTTATTATCATCCTTACAGACACACATAGACAAAGAAAAACAAACTGTTCTCCTCTCATCCCTGGGAGCCCTGCAGTTCCTCTCCAGTACTCCTCCACTTTGAATAGCATGTTATAATGCTTTCTTAAAAACAAATCATTAATAAAACATTCATTTATAAAAAACATAAGCTGTATTATGTAAAACATATTTCAATATCATGACATCATTTCATTATTTGTAAAATTGGTTATATGAATAAGGCACACATTAACTTCTTTAGATAGATAAACACATATTAAATCTTTTACTGCAATACTACTTCTAAGCAAACACTTTAATCATTATTAAAAACCATCTGTTAGGAAAGAAAACACACACACACACACACACACACACACACACACACACACACACACACACACACACACACACACACACACACACACACACACACACACACACGGGTTTATGTGTATTACAAGGACACTTCAGCCCAAACCAGTTTTTTGGTGTATTAGGGGGACACCCCTTTCCACTTGCTCTACAGAGTTGTGGTGCATATCAAAAAAATTTGTTTTAGCCACACAACACAGATTTCACTTCAGAATTCGTTTACACTCAACACAAGTGATATTGTAACAACCTGACAAACTACATAATTATGAGGACATATTATAATTACATGCAAGCCCCGCCTGTGACACAAACCTCTATTATGAGGACAGTAGCTATAATACACACACACATGCCATTATCATGTATTGAAGGGACACACATGTATTAATAGGACATATCTAAACGCAGAGGTGGAAGTAACGAATTACAACTACTCACGTTACTGTAATTAAGTAGTTTTTTCGTGTATTTGTACTTTTATGAGTACATTTTTAAGTCTGTAATTTCCCTTGTACTTAAGTACAAATTAAGGTAAGTAATGTACTTCGCTACTTTGAAAATCACATTCGTTACTAAGTACTTGTAGAATTTGAATCAAATTAATATTCAAATCTTTGACAGCATTTGGATATCCAATAGAAATAATTGATCGTGGGCGGGCCAATAAAAACCCTTGTATTTGAACCGGAAAAAAGCCCGGTCTCTGCGTCCTTCACTGTGACGTTGTATTTAGTGCTTTAATGTCAAAGAACTTTGGCGTTATGGACGCTGAATTAATTAAAAATTCAAAAGAAATACCGGATGATGAGTGCCCATGGCCGCACCTGGGAGTTGTTCAAACAGAGGAAGGAAAGGAGACAGCGTGTAAATGTAATGCAAACTTTGTTTGCCATCTGCAGTGATTTCGGCTTACAATACTTCAGCCTCTAATCTCAAAAAGCACATTATGGTAAGAAGACTTATAACCATATTTATTTGATCGTCTTTGTTTTTAATGTTGGGTAGACCTCACGATAATTTGCCAGAAAACATCACTTGAAACATGTAGGTATGTGACAAAATGACGTAATACGCACGAGCGCTTTGTTCCCACGGCTGTGTTCCCAGCAGGTATTCAGCGCCAGACACGTTGGTGACTTAGGAAATCTGTCATATCTTTGCTTTGTGAAAACCTCTAAAGCCCATATACTAGTGACATAAATTACTTCCTCACGTTGATTCTCACGTTCGAATTTCCAAGATTGCTGTCGTAAGAAGAAAGTTATAAGCGAAGCAAAATTTCTCTCGTGTTTGGCATTGAAATCCTCTATGAAGGCGAGTATTTTTTGTTTCAAACCAAATACTTTTGATAGAATATACATTTAACTTGAATTAGGTGAAGTTTGGGATTGATTGTAACATTCGCATGTGCTTTTTTAAGATCCGCAAGTGACGTTGTTGTCAAAAGCAGAATCGCCCATTCAATCATATTGGCTTCCAAAACTTCTCCGTTTTCATCAATCCGTGCATTATTTTTTAAAGTAATCATACAGAACGAAGGATTAGAATCTCTAGATTACATTATTGGCATAATTTTGTCAAACATATAAATAAATACATGCATGCAACATGCATGCATTTATTGAATTATTATTAATGATAAATAACATAATCATCAATTAATGTATTAATAATATCTGACCATTTAAATTGCTCGCAAGCATTATTAGTCAATTAAGAAATATTAAAGAAACAATGAAATGTTTCTTTAATATATAAAAATACAGCTTTTATTTGAGAGGGCTTTGATTTCATATGGAAATATATGCGTGGATTGATGCTCTCGGTTTCATTAATTAGTGGTTAATCAAAAATAATAACATTTATATATATATCTTTTAAAAAGATGTCATCTTAATCTTGGGCTTTTAATTACATACAATGTGGTGTTTGAATTATGCAAATAGACCAAGAAATGAGAAAGTTATGATATTTTAAAGTGTTTGGTCAAGCGGAAGTTTTTCATAGTTTTATAGTTTTAATTGGGTACAAAAATGCCCCCTAATTTTCGAGTTAAAAAATTCCATAACTTTCTTAATAATTATCAGATTTTAATAATTTAAAAACCATGTTAAAGTTCTTTTTATTATCTATCATATGGTTATAATTATATATGTATTTATATTTTTTGTCACATACCTAAAACATGAGCTTCAGTTACCTAGGTGACGAGCACGTAGACCGTAAAAAAAGATTTAACATTGTAAAATGGTGCTCAAAGTTAAATTTCATGTCATTGTCAACATTGTATTATTCATATTGAATCAGTGTTTTAAGCTTATAATAATAAACAGTCTAATAAGGACTCTTTTTATCAAATTCGTCTGTTGCCGCGTCCCACTGGCGTAGCAGTGTAACTGCACTGACAGCCTGTCTAAATTACACATATGTCAGTGCTAAATCATAAATGCTGATAACTTTTGAAATATTAGTAGTGTACTTTTGGAAAGCTTTCTTGTCCAATAATATTTTTAACTCTTTTCCCCGCCATTGACGAGTTATCTTGTCAATTAAGAAAAAAAAATCATTTGCATAAAACGTGTTTCTGAAGAATTTATGTTAATGTGCAATACCGCGATTGTCCACTAGATAGCGGACTTAACCAATTTATGGATAAACTGAAGCCAAAACGTTATTTACTAATTTTATGTTTGATATTCGTTCTGAATCTGATCTCTAACTTAATTCCTTCACAAAAATGCAATTGTTTCAGCTTTTTGCTAAAAAAATGTGTATTTGTAAAGAAAAACACCAATATTTAAGAGTTTATAAGCAGGGAAAAAAAAGGATGGCACGGTTTTTCACTTTTTTATTGTTTGTTTGAAAGTAGAGGGTCTGTTCTTTCATTTGATATATATATTTTTAGAAGAAAAATTTCCTGGAAGCATTTTGTAAAACTTTTGTGAAAATCATAAAAAATGCTGGCGGGCAACTTTTCGAAAAATGGCTGGCGGGGAATGAGTTAATGTAAAAAAATCTGTTTTTAAATAAAATAACCCAACAAGCTTATTTATGTTGTATCATAATTCATTAATAATAATAACATTAGACCATTTTTATAACTTGATAAAAATTATATGAAGAAACAATATGAAATAATATAGCTGCTGTTAAAATCATATAACATTCTTTAAACAGACAAAATTCCTGTACTATGTGTTTATTCGTATAAAACACAAATTGCCTGTTTTTAATCCATTCATATCTCTGATTTCATTCAATGGATTTAATGTTTATTCAATAAATATCACCGGCTAAAAAGTAATTTGTACTTGAGTAGTTTTTAAGAGGGGTACTTTGTACTTTTACTTAAGTACATTTTTAACACCAGTACTTTTACTTGTAATTGAGTATTTTTTTAGCAACTACTTGTACTTGTACTTGAGTACAAATTTTCAGTACTCTTTCCACCTCTGTCTAAACGTACACAAAATTAAGGCATTGAATATTAAAATAACATTGCTGACCTTAGGATAAATAGTATAAACTTTAATATATTTGTGAACTTTTATGAGACTACTGTCAGTAAAACCCTTCTGGTCACAAAGTTCTGGTCTGTTAATAATGCCCTGAAAATAAAAACTTTAAAAGGTAGTAAACAGTTTTCTTATTTTGCTCCTAAACTTTGAAAGCCACCACAGCCTTGTTCAGAATTTAGACACACTTGATCATTTTAAGTCTACAAACTCATCTCTTTAACCAAGCATACACATAATTCAATGCAAAAACAATTTAATGACGCAATAATTAACTCAATCAGAATCAAGATTAACTATTTTTCTGTTTATCTTTTACACTGAGTGTGAATGTGTGAGCTTCACCTTCCAATGTCTTATCCTTGGACAACCATATATTTTTATATGCACCCCCAGGAACACCTTTAATTGAAATATTGAAAAACCCAAACACAAGCATGAAAACATTGTGTATTATAAGGACAAAAGTGATCTATGAGGACAAACGGTTTAACACAAACACAAGCCTGAAAACATTGTGTATTATAAGGACAAAAGTGAACCATGAGGACAAACGGTTTAACACAAACACAAGCCTGAAAACATTGTGTATTATAAGGACAAAAGTGATCTATCAGGACAAATGGTTTAACACAAACACAAGCCTGAAAACATTGTGTATTATAAGGACAAAAGTGAACCATGAGGACAAACGGTTTAACACAAACACAAGCCTGAAAACATTGTGTATTATAAGGACAAAAGTGATCTATGAGGACAAATGGTTTAACACAAACACAAGCCTGAAAACATTGTGTATTATAAGGACAAAAGTGAACTAGGAGGACAGACGGTTTAACAAAGTGAAAACAACATTCTCAGGTCTGTTGTAACTGCAAACACAAGCCTTATCCAGGGACTGCAAGTCACTGCGACTGGTGCAAATTAATGACATTTATTAAAATAATAATACATCAAAATATTTTGATTTTAAATGGGCAAAACTTATTTCAAATCATAGTTTGTTTTCCTACATATATATATAAAATGCAAGAACATATAACAGTACACCAAGTATGGTAACAAGTAGCAAAGTTTAATGTGTACTTTACTTTTTCAAATAAAAAAATAAAAAATAACCAAAAATGCCTTGAGGTACCATTTACCTTTGATGAACCTAAAATTAACAAAGCAATGAACTTTAAAATTAACAATGTATAACCTTGCTCATACATATAAAACCAAAATTACCACCATCAGAACACTAAATGTTTTGTGCCTGTCTCTTTCTCTTCTCTGTCAGACCCCTATTTCTTACGAAGTCTCTAATATTTTGTAAAGACCGATTAGCCAATGCAGGATGCTCAGCATTCTTGCACTGCTGACAATCAATTTTAGTAGCAAGTTTTCCCTGTGTAATATGTTTTTTAAAGTGTCTCATTACTGCTGTGATTTCAGTTGGAGACCATTGCTGTTTTTGTTTCCTTCTGGCATTCTTCTTTTCAGCAGGATTTACAGGAACGACTACAAAAGAGAAAAACAGATTCCTACGATAAACACATTGCCTAGATCTCATCTTTTATTCTTCCAACCAGTCTAATAATTATCTTTAGTCTAGCCAAGTGGTTCCCAAACATGAGGTGACAATAGGGGGTAGGCGAATAAAATGCTAGTTAATTTTACTCTAAAATAACATTAAAATCAGTACTGTCAGTATTTACTCTATTTTGCAATGAAATGATAGTTCTAATGAAAACCACAGCAGAACTACAACACGCATATGTGTTTCAAGAACAATTATGCAGCTAATATTTAAAAGTTTTATTTAGTTTTACCATCATTGCATTTTTCTCTATTTAACATTTTTCTTTAAAACATTAATTATTTTTTATTTGTTTTTTAAAAACAAAAATGCAAATATTGTCCCTTAATGGTAAAGGTGTGACTGCAGTTGAAGTGGAAGAGAGGGGGTAGCCCTTCAGGCTAAAAGTTTGGGAACCACTGGTCTAGCCCATAGATATATATATATATATATAAAACTAGATGCCGCCTTCAAGCGCGCCAGGCACGTAGATTGTTATAAGCTTTATAAATTATTGCATTTTATGTCGTGTTTGCTAACGTTCCTGTTTAGCAGTTTAAAAAAACATCAACCAAAAATATTTAAAAGGGTTTTACCACTATTTTTATTAGCTTGTGTATGAATTTTTTTAACATTAAAGATAACCATAATCATATAAAAATCATTTGCTTTAACGCTACGGCAGATGTAGACCATTATACACAGACATAGCTACCCCTGTGTCAGGAAACGGACTCAGAGTCAAGTGCAAGTTAAATAGTTTATTTAGAAAAATATAGAAAACAGGAGAGCAAGTCACTGGTAGATCCACACATGGCGTACACCCGTTGACTCACTCCGATGGAAACACTACTGTGGGAATGAATCACTCCCACAGTAGGGGAGAGTGAGTCGGCGCTACACAATAATTCAGTACAGATCCAAAGGAAGAGAGAGCCACCCACGCGCTCCGTCGAGAACGCCAGCACTGTCACCACACGCAACAGAGGGATGAAACACGCCGCCCTGAAGGTGGATGACAGGCGGAGATGGAAGTCCAAGTTCTCAGACGGATAATCCACTGTGAAATCCAGATGTAGAAGGACCACCCGGAAACCACTGGTCACCGCCTAAAAACGAAGCGAACCAGCGGTTCCGAGAAACAACAGTAGTTAGAGTCAATATAATCCACAAGGTAAAATGGGTGAACTCCACTCACGGGTGATGATGCAAACCGGAGAGAGGGAGACAGCTGGTATACCGCCTAGAAACGAAGCGAACCAGCTGTATCGAGAGACAAACAAAGTCAGTATAATCCAATGCTCCTACAAGCGAGCGGTCTGGGTGAAGACGCGTCCCCGAACGCCGAAACCAAACCTGGGGTAACAAAGGAGAAGACAGAGAGCGACTGACAAGACAAGGCAGGGCAGCAGGACTGTGATAAAACAATGAGCGCGCAACAAAGGACAGGACTACGTGCAATATAAAGGGAAAGGTAAACGAGACACCACCGGTGAACAATCAACTGAAACAAGGGGGCGGAGTTAGTGAACACACGAGGAACCGGCACCACAGGTAAACAACACACACACACAGCCATCGATCACCCAGCAGTCATGACAGTAGCCCCCCCTCCACGACCGGCACCAGACGGACCGGGGGACTCACCCTGTCGCCGACGGAGGTCCTCGATCAGCCCAGGATCCAGCAAATCCCGACCCGGAACCCAGCTCCTCTCATCAGGACCGTATCCTTCCCAATCCACTAAATACTGAAATCCTCTGCCCCTGCGGCGGGAGTCTAGTAACCTCTTAACAGTGTAGACAGGGGCACCATCCACTAGACGAGGGGCGGGGGGATTGGGGGCAGAGACAGGGGGGTTATAGCGAGCAAACATCACAGGTTTAACCTTGGATACATGAAAAACAGGGTGAACCCGACCAAGAGAAAGGGGTAACTTAAGCTTAATCGTCACCGGATTAATGACCTTAGAAATACTGTATGGCCCAATGAATCTCGGAGCCAGCTTACGAGAAGGCTCACGGAGAGACAGATCCTTGGTAGAAAGCCATACCTTTTGACCACAAACGTAACGGGGTGGAGGTCGCCGATGACGATCAGCTGCAGCTTTGGTTCGTCTGGAATTAGATAATAACAGTGTCTTAGCTCTCCTCCAGGTGCGTCTGCACCTGCGTACGAAAGCTAACGCAGACGGAACCGCTGCCTCGGGCTCCTGTGATGGAAACAGGGGAGGTTGATAACCGATGGAAAGTTCAAACGGGGACAAATTGGTAGACGTAACGGGAAGAGAATTATGAGAATACTCAACCCACGGGAGCTGATCGCACCAGGAATTCGGATATTGTGACGACAGACAGCGGAGCGTTCTACCGAGATCCTGATTAGCCCGTTCGCATTGCCCATTGGTCTGCGGGTGATAACCAGAAGACAAGCTGGCCGTGGCGCCAATTTGTCTACAAAACTCCTGCCAAAAACGAGAGATGAACTGAGGACCCCTATCTGACACTACGTCAGTCGGAATACCATGTAACCGAAAAACGTGATTAATCAAAACCTGAGCCATCTCTTTTGCAGAAGGTAGCTTGGGCAGGGGAATGAAATGAACCGCCTTCGAAAAACGATCCACCACAGTTAGAACAACAGTGTTACCATTAGATGCCGGTAAGCCGGTGACAAAATCAAGAGCTATATGAGACCAGGGGCGGGAGGGCACGGGCAAAGATTTAAGCAGACCAGCGGGTGGTAAATTAGATGCTTTATTACGAGCACAGACCGAACAGGCTAATACAAACTGTCTGACGTCAGTGGACATAGAAGGCCACCAAAAACGCTGACGGACGGCAGCCAACGTTCTCCGAATACCTGGATGGCCGACAAATTTGGACTCGTGACCCCACCGGATGACATCGGAACGTAACCGCTCAGGAACCCATAGGCGACCCGCTGGACACCCCTCCGGAACTTCCCCCTCCCGGCCGGCCTCTCTCACCCGCTGTTCGATTCCCCATACGAGGGCGCCGACCACCCTCCCCTCCGGGAGAATGGTCTCCGTCCTCTCCGAATCGGACTTTTCGAACAGACGGGAGAGAGCATCAGGTTTGGTATTTTTCGAGCCAGGCCGGTACGAGAGGGTGAAGTTGAAACGATCAAAGAAGAGTGCCCAACGAGCCTGCCTAGATGTTAGTCTTCTGGCCGAACGGATATATTCAAGATTCTTATGATCCGTCCAGACCAGAAAGGGCTCCGAGGTTCCCTCCAACCAGTGACGCCATTCACCCAAAGCGAGTCTAACCGCCAACAGCTCCCGATTCCCTATGTCGTAATTACGTTCTGCTGGGTTTAACCGGTGAGAGAAAAAAGCACACGGATGTACTTTCCCATCAATAGACGATCGCTGTGATAAGACGGCGCCTACCCCGACATCAGATGCATCCACTTCCACTATAAATTGTTTAGCCGGATCGGGAATAGAGAGGACAGGCGCAGAGATGAACCGGGATTTTAACACATCAAAGGCCTCCTGAGCCTCTCTACTCCAACGGAAACATACATTAGGTGAAGTGAGAGCGGTGAGAGGCTTAGCGATCTGACCAAAATTTCTGATGAAACGCCGATAAAAATTGGCGAACCCCAGAAATCGCTGAAGCTCCTTCCGAGTGTCGGGTACTGGCCAATCGGCAACCGTCTTAACCTTAGCGGGATCGGGACGAATTTCTCCCTCGGCAATGACAAAACCCAGAAACGAAACCGACTTTTTGTGGAACTCGCACTTCTCCGCCTTAACGAATAGCTGATTCTCTAATAGCCGTTGTAAGACCATGCGAACGTGCTGAGTGTGTATCTGCATGGAGGGAGAAAAGATGAGAATGTCATCGAGATACACAAAGACAAATCTGTTAATCATGTCACCCAGCACTTCATTGACCATGGTCTGGAAGACAGCTGGAGCGTTACAAAGACCGAACGGCAGAACGGAATATTCCCAGTGTCCAGAAGGTGTATTAAAGGCTGTCTTCCACTCATCGCCCTCTCTAATACGTACCAAATGATAAGCGTTGCGCAGATCTAATTTGGTAAATACGCGCGCTCCCTGTAATAACTCGAATGCTGATGACATTAAAGGCAAGGGGTACTTATTCTTAACAGTAATGTCATTCAGCCCTCGATAATCAATGCACGGACGAAGAGACCCGTCTTTCTTTTTTACAAAGAAAAATCCAGCACCAGCTGGAGACGAGGAGCGGCGAATAAGACCGGCTTTAAGAGCGTCATTAATGTATTTATCCATAGCCTCTCTTTCTGGTTTAGCTAGGGAAAATATGCGACCCTTAGGCGGAGAAGTGTTGGGAAGTAGTTTAATCTCGCAATCATACGACCGATGAGGAGGCAGAGAAGTAGCCCGGGACTTACTGAAAACCTGATACAGATCCGAGTACTCCGCCGGGACCCCTGAGAGATCGATAGCCGGGACCTGCGAGACAGAACAAGAGACAAGAGAGGGAGCAGGACCAAGACAAGAAACATAACACGAAGACTTCCATGATAACACAACATTGTTCTGCCAATCAACGTGAGGTTTATGTTTGGATAGCCAGTCATGACCTAAAATGACTGGCGATTGTGAATCCTCTAAGATGTAAAATTCAATCTCCTCACGATGATTGCCAGAAACAAACAAACTCACAGGGGGTGTGCGGTGCGTGATCACAGCCATATGCTGGCCCTTCAATGTCCAGGCAGACAAAGGAGAGGAGAGAGGGATGAATGGAATACCCCAGGACTTGGCCAACCCAGCATCCAAAAGACACGCCTCCGCACCGGAATCCAGCAACGCCTGTGACGAGAAAGAGTTAATCATGACAGGTAGTGTGGTGCTGCTTATGGGAGATTTAAATGACGATGCGCCCACCGAGACTCCCAGGTTCATCGGCGGGCGTGAGCTTTTACCGGACAGGTGGCCGCCAGATGCCCCGGCTTGCCACAATACAAACAGAGGCCATTAGATAGCCGACGACTTCTCTCTCCAGCAGAAATTCGGAACTTGCCCAGCTGCATAGGCTCCTCGGAGGGCGTCTCTGAAGCGATCTCCCCTGGTTCTGACATCAGGTGGCGAAATGAGCGACGCAGATCTCTCTGCCGATGGCGAGACTCGACCCTCAGAGCCAGATCGATGGCAGCCTCCAGGGACGTGGGTGGCTCCCTCAGTGCAATCTCGTCTTGAATACCTGGCGTGAGACCCTCGAGGAACTGTGCTCTTAATGCCGCGTCATTCCAGTTGCAGCAAATAGCGAGCGTTTTGAATCGTATGGCGAAATCTGTCACAGAGTCATTACGTTGCCGTAATCTCACCAACTCAGCCGCTGCCATGTCTCCCTTGAGTGAGCGGTCAAACAGTTTTAACATCTCCTCCTCGAGAGCCTCAAATGAAAAAGTAAAAGGAGCTTTAGCCCCCCAGGCGGCCATACCCCAGTCTCTCGCCCTTCCAGTGAGTAATGTCAGGACATAGGCCACCTTGGAAGTGGATGAAGAAAATCGACGGGGCTGGAGCGCGAAGACGAGAGAGCACTGCTGTAAAAAGGGTCTGCAGGTGTTGGGATCGCCATTGTAGGTGGGGGGTGTAGCCGTGTGTGGCTCCCGTTCAAATGAAGCGGCTCCCCCGGATGAGGTTGAGGCTTCATGGCGAGGAGTCACTTGGTCCAAGCGATTGCTGAGCTCTTTCAGTTGCTCAGACAGGATGCTGAAATCTCTGGCAGCAGCAGACAATAACGACGAATGTTGGTCGATGGCCGCCCCCTGCTGGTGAAGGGCGGTCTGTACCTCCAGACTCTCTAAACTTGCTGACTCCATTTTTGGCGCGCTCATCTGTCAGGAAACGGACTCAGAGTCAAGTGCAAGTTAAATAGTTTATTTAGAAAAATATAGAAAACAGGAGAGCAAGTCACTGGTAGATCCACACACGGCGTACACCCGTTGACTCACTCCGATGGAAACACTACTGTGGGAATGAATCACTCCCACAGTAGGGGAGAGTGAGTCGGCGCTACACAATAATTCAGTACAGATCCAAAGGAAGAGAGAGCCACCCACGCGCTCCGTCGAGAACGCCAGCACTGTCACCACACGCAACAGAGGGATGAAACACGCCGCCCTGAAGGTGGATGACAGGCGGAGATGGAAGTCCAAGTTCTCAGACGGATAATCCACTGTGAAATCCAGATGTAGAAGGACCACCCGGAAACCACTGGTCACCGCCTAAAAACGAAGCGAACCAGCGGTTCCGAGAAACAACAGTAGTTAGAGTCAATATAATCCACAAGGTAAAATGGGTGAACTCCACTCACGGGTGATGATGCAAACCGGAGAGAGGGAGACAGCTGGTATACCGCCTAGAAACGAAGCGAACCAGCTGTATCGAGAGACAAACAAAGTCAGTATAATCCAATGCTCCTACAAGCGAGCGGTCCGGGTGAAGACGCGTCCCCGAACGCCGAAACCAAACCTGGGGTAACAAAGGAGAAGACAGAGAGCGACTGACAAGACAAGGCAGGGCAGCAGGACTGTGATAAAACAATGAGCGCGCAACAAAGGACAGGACTACGTGCAATATAAAGGGAAAGGTAAACGAGACACCACCGGTGAACAATCAACTGAAACAAGGGGGCAGAGTTAGTGAACACACGAGGAACCGGCACCACAGGTAAACAACACACACACACAGATCACACAGCCATCGATCACCCAGCAGTCATGACACCCTGCAGACTCATTCAGCAGCTCTGTGCACAGACCTGCTTGGCGTGGTTTCCAGAACGCTGTAACATTACATAATACAATTCTATTCTCAACACTATAACCTTACATTTTTATTTTAAATCTTTATTATGCTTAAGACAGCTGGCAATTTTTTTTAACCTTTAAACCACAGAAGAAAAATACACTGCAAAAGTTTAAAAGTAGTGTAGTTTAGTGGGATGTCATGGATTTTGACTGTTCTAATATGAATAATGGCGTATAGCGGCTCATAGAAGCAGATACTAAAGTGGCTCGATCTACACGATTGTCTAATAAAGTGTTCATTGTGCATTTTTGTTGGTGTTTTTACCAGCTTGTTCATTCTCTTCCCTACTGCTGGACGACTTCTTCTTTTTACTTTTTTGGTAAAAAGCTTAAAAACAAAACAGAAACACATGAACATCTAATTTAAATCAATCAGGCAAATGCAAAAAGTCATCCAGACCAAAAGCTAGATTATATACAGTGCTCAGCGTAAATGAGTACACTCCCTTTGAAAAGTAACATTTTAAACAATATTTCAATGAACACAGAACAATTGTCCGAAATGTTGACAAGACTAAGCTTAATATAACATCTGTTCAACTTATAACATGAAAGTATGGTTAATAATTTAAGTGAACATACAGATTTTTCAGTTTAACTCAAATCAGAGTAATGCAAAAATGAGTACACCCGACTGAAAGTGTTTGAAGCAAAGCAAAATTTTAGACTACAAATGTCTAATTTAACAAGAATTCAAACACAGGTGAGTCTAATTATTCATTACACAGGTGTCCAGTAGGGCTGCACGATTCAAGCTAAAATGTGAATCCCGATTTTTTCCATGGGAATTGAGATCCCGATTCTCTCACCCGATTCTCTTTATTTTAACAAAAACATTTATTATGCACTTAACTAAAAAATGTGCTACAGGACTTTCAGTTATAATAACGTTTCTTAAAAGTCTCTTTTTCTTATTTTAGACCCCTTAAAATTTAGAATAATTTAAAATTTGTTAGCTGTTAACTTGCACCTGTGCTTTTTGTACTATCAAACTGGCCAACCTTAAAACTTTAAAAACACTAACGTTAAACCTTTAAAAGACTAAAAGATCAACATTTTGAGGCATCAGAGAGAAACGCAGACATGTAACAATGTTCCCCTCGTGCAAAAAACCCTTTCTAATGGGGAACGCAAAGAGGCCGTTTCTCAATGTGAAGGCTGCAGCCTCTCTGGAGGTCGCATTTCTAAACTGCGCATCATAAAGACTGTCTAATTTCAGAATATTAACAATTAACGTTATAAAGATGACTAATATTTTTAGTTAATAATAAATTGTTGAAGTATGTTAATGACTTGCGAATGTAATGCTCCGTTGACTCAAATGAACCAGGCTTGATGACGTATACAGCCTGCATGCGACCTCCTGAGGTTGCAGCCTTCCGATTTAGAAACGTCCGGAGCCTATGGTAAATAATTTCCTTGCCGTTTTTCGAAACCAATGTTGTTGCATCTTCACTTTCTCCGTCGCCACCAGGATTTTCCACGGTGACACTCGTTTATCCTCTCTTTTTTGTGAAAATTGCCACTCCAGATCCACCAAGTAAACGACTGTGTTTAGGTCTGCCGCCTTGTTATACGTCACGCGAGTGACACGGAACACCGCAAATGAGATGAGAGAGAGGAGAGAAACGATCGGGTCTGATTGGTGAATGAATAGGGTTTGTTTTTACCCTGTATGAGTGTGTGTTAGCAAGTTTGACTGATATTCTTGGGTTGTTGTAATGTAAATACGTGAACACTTGAACGCAGAAACTGAATACAGGGAAATACTGTAAATGCAAGTGAATCGCCGTCATTTAAAATGAAGATCGCCTATATGTATGAATCGAGATCGTGATTCTTTTTCGATTAATCGTGCAGCCCTAGTGTCCAGCAGACAGTTGACTATAAAAAGGTGTTAGGCTACATCCCATTCCATGCTGTAAGCAATGGCACCACATGGAAGAGTATTTCCCATGACACAATATGGCGTACACTGCACAGGAATGCCATGCATGGGTGCCATCCATGAAAGAAACCTCTCCTAAAGGCCAGGCACCCTTGGTTGTCATGAAAATGACAATGATCCTAAACACACATCTAAGGCCAATGGTGGATTCTGAAGAAAAACAGGGTAAAAGTGATTCAGTGGCCAAGTATGTCTCCTGATCTGAATCCAATCAAACACCTAATTCTGAAGAGAAAAGCTGAGCATCACTCTCCATCCAGCATCCAATTTCTAAAAGAGGTCATTCTTGAAAATTTGAAAAAGATGGATGTCGCAAAATGCTGTCAGCTTGTCCATTCCATGCCTAGAAGTCTTGCTGCTGTCATTAACAATCATGGAGGCCATACAAAGTACCAGATATAGTCTACTTGTTGTGGGGTGTATTCAATTTTGCATCACCCTAATTTAAGTTAAATTATTATTTTTACTTTCATGTTATAAGTTAAAAAGATGCTATATTAAACTTAGTCTTGTAAACATTTTGGACAATTGTTTTGTGTTAATTGAGATTAAATGTTACTAATTAAAGAGGGTGTACTAATTTATGCTGAGCACTGTATGCCACTGATTTTTAGATTCGACTAGCATTTATATATCCTTAAAATGGATTAGTTAAAAACTTTCCGTCTTGTCTTACCTGCAGCTGTGCTTTCTAAGGCAGGGTCATCATCTGTGAAAGGGATAATAAAATACTATAACATACAGAAGGTACTGCTTGGTCTACATGAACTGAATCAAACCTTGCTAAACATGCTAGTCAAATAAGATAAATGTCCATACCATCTGAGGTGCCTGGAAGATCCTCGACAGGTCGCCTAACTCGCTTTAGTGCTGTGGTATGAATAATATAGTTTACTAGTAAGGTTTTGGTGTCACATGTTTATTTATATACAAGCATAAACTAGAGTAAAAACCATGATGACTAGATCTCATCTCACTATTCTTTCAACTAGTCTAATAATTATCTTTGGTCTAGTCTTGTTAGAATGATTGCTAGTCTTGACTAAAGTGCTGAGTGGCTGTTTTGGCCTGCTTGTGTTTATTAGGGAAGCAAATATAAAGGTAAGATTTTACAATTTTTGTAAAGGAGTTTAAATATGATCTACATGACTGTCTAATAAAGTGTTCATTGTGCATTTTTGTTGGTGTTTTTTACCAGCTTGTTCATGCTCTTTCCTATTGCTGGACTTCTTCTTTTTACTTTTTTGGTAAACAGCTTAAAAACAAAACAGAAACACATGTTCATCTAATTTAAATCAATCAAGCAAATGCAAAAAGTCATCCGGACCAAAATCTAGATTATATATGTCACTGAATTTTAAATGCGACTAGCATTTATATATCCTTAAAATGGATTAGGTAAAAACTTCTGTCTTGTCTTACCTGCAGATGTGCTTTCCAAGGCAGGGTCATCATCTGTGAAAGGGATAAAAAAAATACTGTAACATACAGAAGGTACTGCTTGGTCTACATGAACTTAATCAAACCTTGCTAAACATGCTAGTCAAATGAGATAAATGCCCACACCATCTGAGGTGCCTGGAAGATCCTCGGCAGGTCCCTAACTGGTTTTATTGCTGTGGTATGAATAATATAGTTTACTAACGATACCCTCAGGAATACCAAAATTTCGAAAAACATGATTAAAGAGGGCCTCAGGTGCCTCAAGGATGGTAGGAAGTTTGGGCAGAGGAATTGATTTGCATCCTTTGGAGAATCGGTCCACAACGACTAAAATGCAGGAGTCTTCTGGGGGTGTTGGTGATGGCGCAGACAGAGCAATCCTTGACATACCGTGATACATCCTGAGAGAGGGAAGGCCACCAGTACCGATGACTGAGGAGCACGAGGGTACGCCTGCTACCTGGATGTCCAGAGCCCGGAGCACAGTGCGCTGAGTCCAGAAGTTCAGTACGTAGGTGTTGAGGCCTTCGGGGGTCTCCGGCAGAGTGGGATGGTGTAAGTTTTTCTGGTTAATCTGTTCATTGATATCCCAGATGATGGGACTCAAACAACACGGTGGGAGGTAATATGGGTTCAGGTAAGGTGTCTTCAGAGGAGGCACTATGGATGCGAGAGAGGATATCAGCTTTGACATTCTTATTACCAGGTCAGTAGGAAACAATCAAATTAAAGCGGGTGAAGAAGAGGTCCCAACGTGCCTGTCGGGGGTTTAGTCTTTTGGCTTCTCAAAGATATTCCAGATTGCGATGGCCCTTGATAACTCCAAACTGGTGCTTAGCTCTCTCCAGCCAGTGCCTCCACTCTTCGAGAGGAGTTTAATGGCGAGCATTTCTCTGTATGTCATAGTTCTGCTCCGCCGGAGACAACTTCCTGGAGAAGTAAGCACATGGGTGAAGTATAGGAGGATTCCCCTGCTGCTGATATAGGACAGCTCCAACTACGGTGGAGAACGTGTCAACTTCAACAAAGAAAGGGCGATCTGGGTTAGGGTGGATCAGGACTGGTGCAGATTGGAAAGATTCTTTGATGAGATCAAATGCTGAGATGGTTTCTGGAGACATGGTTAGCGTCTTGGGACAACCCTTTAATGCAGAGGTAAGGGAGGACTGATTAGACTATAGTTATTATTGAATCTTCTGTAGAAGTTGGCAAAACCCAGGAAACATTGTAGATCTTTCACAGAAGAAGGTGAGGGCCAGTCCTGGATCGTCTCTACCTTACGTTGATCCATCTGTAATCCTTGTTGATTGAGTATATAACCCAGTAATTGGACGCTGGTGGTGTGGAACTCGCATTTCTCCAGTTTTAGATATAGTTGATGTCCAGGTAGCAGGTTAATGGCGCAGTCCCATGGCCGGTGAGGTGGTAACTTTGTAGCTATCTGCTTACTGAACACATCCTGGAATGCCCAGTAGTCGGTGAGTATCTCCGTTTGGTGTTAAACTGAAGGACTCTTCACAGATGTGTAATAGACGGGGTAGAATGTTTCAGCAGAGTTGAAGACAGAATATTTTAAAAATTTCTGGATGGGAATAAGACAGGATTGGAAGCAATAATTTCCCCAACTGAGGACCTCACCGGTGCGCCAGTTAAATGTGGGTTGGTGTTAAATAATCCAAGAGCATCCCAGGATGACGTCAGCAGTGGATTCATCCACCATCAAAAAGGAGATCTCCTCTTTATGTAACATCAAAACATCCAGTCTGAAGAGTCATGTTGGGATGCGACCCTGGCCCAGCGGTTTCCCTTGTATTGTTTGTACCTTGAGTTTCTGCTGACAAAGCTTACGTATGTTCAATTCTTGAAGGAGTTGTGTGGAAATGAAGTTGGCCACTGAACCGGAATCGATGAGGCCTTGCACGGAGACACAGACACAGTAGGTTAACAGATGTACAGTGGTACGATTGAGAGTTTCAACTCTAGGGAGTATTTGAATGGAACTTACTGCCGGGTGCAAAGGTCGAATGGGGCATTCACGGATGAGGTGTTTGTCTCCACTGCAGTAAAGGCAGAGCTTGAGCTGGATGCGATGGAAGCATTCAGTGGCAGACAGGTGAGTAGAGTCGATCTGCATAAGTTCCAGTGCTGGAGGAATCTGGAGGGGAGCTGAGGCGGATGATTAGCAATGGTAAAGGATTCGACACAGGCTGTAAGACGCTGAGACACTCTTGATAGTTTTCTGGATCAGATTTTCCAATCCCATATTGTCGTTGTAAACCACTATTTGTTGACGTATCTGAGGACTGAGACCATGACAAGAGGCGGTGATCCGAGTTGACTCATTCCATAATATTCTCATTCCAGATATCCATGTAGGATATCTTCGGGTACCAAAGGAGGGTTTATTGGAGGTGAGGGTAAAAGTGACAGACGGACTACCTGAACCAACTCCGCGAAAGGACTCGGAGGAATCCTGCATCGTTGGTCTGGTCTTCTGTCACACACACCATCTGACTGTCTGTCTCTCCGTGTGTAAGTTTGACAAAGTTTATTAAAACACAGATGTAATCAAATGGATAATGGTAAGCAGTATGAAACAGTTCTTCAGATGGTGACTTAGCTGTAGCTTATAGTGTCTCTGTGGTTGTAGTGGTTGTAAGTGGTGAGGATCCGAAGATGAAGAGAAAGAATGGAACGAGGGACAGATGGCGGCGAGGGAATGACAGGTAAGTCCTGAAGGTAAGTTGAGAGGTTTAGTCGTATCATCACTGACAAGACCAGACAAAGGAGTGGCAGTGAGTGAGCTGAATATAAAGTGTAAGGGTGATGAGGTCCAGGTGACGATAATTAAAACTCAGGGAAGTGAGAATTAGTGGGTGGAGTGAATGAGGATGCTGGTGATGGAGATGCAGTCCTGACACTTT